>NW_026112004.1:0-112500 GCF_024679095.1 Eriocheir sinensis
GAGAAGTGGATGACGACTAAAGTGGAGCGGATGAACCATATGGTGGAACTAGATGTCAGGGAGGGCGAACGAGAGAGGAGAGAGGAAGAGGAAGGGGCGTGGTGGGTGACATATTAAAGACATGGATGCAAGAAGAGGGTGTAGAAGAGATGGATGAGAGCTAAACTAGAACTGGATGAACCATATTGTGAGGCTGGATGTCTGAGTGGGCGTGGGAAAGATAAAGAGAGAGGGGAGAGGAAGGGGCGTGGTGGGCGACATACTAAAGACATGGATGCAAGAACAGGGTGAAGAAGAGATGGATGAAGACTAAACTAGACCTGGCTGAACAATATAGTGAGGCTGGATATGTGAGAGGGCAAAGGAAGAGAGAGTGAGGGAGGGGGAAGAAGGAGGAGGAAGAGAGAAAAAGGGGGTGACATACTAGCCCACTCGCTGGTACTTCTGAGCTGATTCACTTTCAGTAGCCGGCTGGAGGTCTGACACTGGCACGCTGGAAGGAGGAGAAGAGTAGGCAGCCAGGCGAGCGGACGGGCAGGCAGGCGGGGCACTCGTCACCAGGGTTGGAGTAATTACACTTGAAAAAAATAATTACAGTTACAATTACAATTACTTTTTCATCCTGTCTGTCTGCTGTTAGTGTACCATAGTTTTCCTCCTCGCCCTCATCATCATCATCACAATTATCATCACAATCAGTCAATATTAGTCCACTGTTCCTCATCTGTTGCTCTCTGCTGTTAGTGTACCATCATTTTCATCCTCTCCCTCCTCCTCCTCCTTCTCCTCTTCCTCCTCCTCCTCCTCCTCATCATCATCATCATCATCACAGCCATACACTTAATTCACCATATTTAATTTTATCTATTGTTAGAGTACCCCATCCACTTCATCCACCTCCAGCAAAGGCTCTAATAACTATCCCTATTTATTTCTCTGTCTGACCTCCTCATTATTTTCATCATCTTCATCATTACTCATTATCACATTCATGATCAAAATCAGCCACTAATTATCTCCACTATTATCCATGTCACTCTCTCTGTTGTTAGTGTACCCCATCCAGCTCCATCCAACCCCAGCAAAGGTTCTAATAAGTCTCTCTATATGTCTCTCCCTGTAGTGTTAGTGTACCCCATCCAGCTCCATCCAACCCCAGCAAAGGTTCTAATAAGTCTCTCTATATGTCTCTCCCTGTAGTGTTAGTGTATCCCATCCAGCTCCATCCAACCCTAGCAAAGGTTCTAATAGCTCTCTCTGTCTGTCACTCTGCTGTTAGTGTATCACATCTAGTTCACTCCAGCAAAGGTTCTAATAAGTCTCTCGATCTGTCTCTCTCTGTAGTGTTAGTGTATCCCATCCAGCTCCATCCAACCCTAGCAAAGGTTCTAATAGCTCTCTCTGTCTGTCACTCTACTGTTAGTGTATCACATCTAGCTCACTCCAGCAAAGGTTCTAATAAGTCTCTCGATCTGTCTCTCTCTGTAGTGTTAGTGTATCCCATCCAGCTCCATCCAGAAGTGGTTAGCGCAGAGAGCATCAACTCATTCAAGAAACGTATTGATCGCCACTTTGCTGCATCGGGAGTGAACAGAACGTATATCCAAGAGTAGGTGCACAAGTGCTTTAATCCTTCCCTGCAAGCCACTTCTATGGCAAACGGTGTTAGGAATTAGGTCAATTAACCAGGGGATTAGACAAATTAACTATTTCCCTTATGAACTAGTCTCGGGCCAAGAGTTCAAGCCAACTAAGAGTGTCGTCTGAGCTCAAATAAGCCTTGGATGGTACTTACATGCTTCGCTCATCGGCTCCCAGACCGAGACAGTATCACCGTATTCACTGCCTGAAGACTAAACACATTTACAATGAAAGGAATAACAATAGTTCAGTGTTTCCTTTCATGAAATAATAAATAATTACCCTTGCGGCAAGGATAATTTAACCGATCGAAAGCCACGCCATCTGGCGAGGGAAATTCAAAATACCCCTTCTGACCCACGTGGTTGGCTTTTGGCCCACTACATCACCTGCTCTCAAGCAAACAACACCTTCAGCGCTTCGCCCCACATTAACTCGCGACAGTGCTGACTTAAACTTAGTCCCGAGGACTACAGGACTCCTCCAAAACTTAATTCAAGAGACCACTACTTTTGAAACCCTTCGAAAGATAAGTGCCTCCTACAGTGATTACAAATAGATATTACTATTAGGCCTGTTAGGATTATCATTGCAACGCTAGGAGGTGCTTGTAGGGGAAAGCCCGGCACCCCTGATGAATTAGTGGTAAGTGGTTTGTGTGTCTTTTTTGTGGAGTTGTCCTGGTGCAGCTCTAGTGTCTTGCGAGAAACATGACCGTTGGGTACGGCGAATTCACTGTATCACAACAAAGGATTGATTAAATCACTGAACGCAGGCAGCCTAGTAAAGAGCCAACAGGCTTTCTGCTGCCTGTTAGTCCATGTTTCTTCTTCTTCTTCTTCTTCTTCTTCTTCTTCTTCTTCTTCTTCTTCTTCTTCTTCTCTCTCTCTCTCTCTCTCTCTCTCTCTCTCTCTCTCTCTCTCTCTCTCTCTCTCTCTCTCTCTCTCTCTCTCTCTCTCTCTCTCTCTCTCTCTCTCTCTCTCTCAGGTGAGTAATCTATTCTTACCTGTTGTTGTTGCAGGTAAGGCCGTGGTTTGGTAATGCTGCAGCCGAGGAGATGAAGGCAGGTATGTGGTGATGATGGTGATGATGGTGGTGGTGATTTGGTGGTTACTGAACGAGGGAGATTCTCTCTCTCTCTCTCTCTCTCTCTCTCTCTCTCTCTCTCTCTCTCTCTCTCTCTCTCTCTCTCTCTCTCTCTCTCTCTCTCTCTCTCTCTCTCTCTCTCTGTGTGTGTGTGTGTGTGTGTGTGTGTGTGTGTGTGTGTGTGTGTGTGTGTGTGTGTGTGTGTGTGTGTGTGTGTGTGTGTGTGTGTGTGTGTGTGTGTGCTTGTGTTCGTGTGTGCGTGCATGTGTGTGTGTGTGTGTGTGTGTGTGTGTGTGTGTGTGTGTGTGTGTGTGTGTGTGTGTGTGTGTGTGTGTGTGTGTTCGTGTGTGCGTGCATGTGTGTGTGTGTGTGTGTGTGTGTGTGAGTGTGTGTTTGTGTTTGTGTTTGTGTTCGTGTGTGTGTGTGTGTGTGTGTGTGTGTGTGTGTGTGTGTGTGTTCATGTGTGTCAAAAAGTGCGTGCTGGTAAAGTATATTTTATGTGTATTCGTATATATATTTTTAAACAAATTTACATTGTTTTATGTATATTTTGCATATCTATTTCAATACAAATTTACCTTATCTTATATGCATTTTGTATATATAATTTTATAAAAATATGCGTTATTTCATGGGTATTTTGCAACTTTATTTTCATACAAATTTACATTATTTTACTGATATTCTGTTTATTTATTTTGATACGATTTTACATTTTTCTATGTGTATTTTCTATATATTTTTTTATAGATATTTACATTATTTAAACTCAGACTTTATAAAAAGTATGGAGCTCCTCCCGAAGAAAAAAAAAATAACACAATATGTTGTCCATGTAATAAGTAGATATCTGGTTATATAACCAACAAAACAAACACAACAATAATTAAATACATTAACAAAAGTAACAAAAACAGGTACTAAAAAATATAAATAATTGAAGGAGAATAATGAGTGCCAACACCAGACACTCATCTGAACATGCTTAGCACTGGCCTCAAGAACAGAGCTAAGTTTTTCATGATGGTAACATTGGTGGTTTGCATCAGTGATATATATTTGAAATGTGATGGCCTGTGTGTATAATAGCTTGGTATGTACATATCACGCAACCTTACAATTTCACTATCAGTGCACTCAAAAAGAACATGGAGTTCATCTCCCGCAACACCAGCATCACACTTATCTATTACAAAGCCGATCTTCTCTATTTACACCTTGATGCCTGCCAGCATTAACAGTTGCATTAACTGTTGTTACAAGTTCTCAATCTCGTCACCATTATTGGGTTGCTCTTCTGTAACCTTGAAATATACCACTCCATGCCATAATCCACCTCAAACATTTTGTAGTTACTGCACAGAGATTTTGTTACTATGTTGTTGTGCCAAGTTGCAATCCACTGGTCTTTCAATCTCAATTCCACAGCTTTTTTAACCCATGTTGTATTGGGAACATCTTGAGACAACCATAACCATGACATACCACACTCATCACAAATGTTTTTAATACAGGCTAACCATGGAGAAGTATATAACCTATCCAAATGTAACAAGCAGTGATACACTACCGAACAAAATTTTGTATCTCTACCTAAAATAATGTTAGACCAATATCCCATCATTCTGCTCTTTACATGTATGTCAAGTGGAAATACTCCCAGTTCACCATATACCATGTCATTGCTAGTATTCCTATGAGCTCCCAATGCCTGTTTTACAAATTTCATATGCAAAGATTCTAACTCTAACTCTGTAAAATCCCCAAGTCTCTGAAGCAGAGGTCAGTACGGGCAACACTGGGTATTAAATAGTTCAGTTTGCATGTCAGCTGGCAAGTCAAATTTCCTACACTTTCCTATCAGTGAATACATTGCCCGTGTTGCCTGTTTTTTAAGCTCCAGCTCGCCTTTACGGAACCTTCCATTGTAATTAAATAACACACCAAGATACTTATAGTCTTCCACTACTTCAATGTTTTCGCCTCCAAATTCAAATTTGTAGTTATCAATGTTGGCTCTTCCCCTACTAAACATGACTATTTTTGTTTTGTTGCTGTTAAGTTGTAGTTTCCATTGATTACAGTACAACTTAAAAGCAGTCCAGGCTTCCCTCCTCACTGTCACACAAAATAATTGTATCGTCTGCAGACATTAATACCAGGAGTTTTAGGTATGAATTGAAGAAATCATCACTAAAATCTACATAATCACAATTAAAATTCAAGCAATTTACTTCCAATATCATTAATATAAAAAGCGAACAGCAATGATGGCAAATTTGCTCCCTGCCTTACCCTGCATTACATACAAAGGTGTCTGATGTCTGTTGGTTCAGCATGACACAAGAACTGATGTTGTCATACATGTTTCTGATTACATTACATATTTTCCCATGCACCTTTTCCTTCACCAACTTGTACCACAAACCTTCACGCCACACCATATCAAAAGCTTTCTTGTAGTCCACAAACAGACAAAAAAGCTTCCTTTACCTCCAGCTGAACAAATCAATTATACATTTAAGCAAAAATATATGATCCAGTGTAGAGTACTCATGCCTAAAACCTGCTTGTGTTTTATTAATAATAAACTTAGTGTTTGAGTACTCATTGAGTCTCTCGTAAGCAGCTTCCCCATGCAACTAAGCAAAGTGATCCCCGGTAGTTATTAACATCCTGAGCGTCACCCTTATTCTTATAAAGTGGCACTATTGTCCCAACCAGCCACTCAGATGGCAGTATCAAGAATCTTATTAAACAGCTTAACATATAGGGGGGGCAAAATATGCTGAGTACTTTTAATGTATTCATTTAATATCATGTCATATGCTGGGGATTTATTGTTTTTTTTTTTTTTTAATATTTCTAGCAACCACTTTGTTGGTTATAGGGTCATTAAGTAATGGTGAGCGTTCATTATCCATATCATCATGATCATTTAGAATATTTACTTCATTAATATCAATGTTGTCATCACTCGCTAACTGTCTGAAATGCTCGGAAATTCATTTAATGTAATGGGGATCTGATGGCTCTTTTTCTGACCATTAAGGATTTTCCAGTATTCTTCAGGGTCATCACTTTTGCATTTCCTAAGTACTTTAATTATGTTTCTTTTTTTTTTTTATACTTCTAAGATTTGTTTTGTATTTTCTGCTTTCCTCAGTCATTCCTATTCCTCTTCCTGTGCAAATGATATATATGCCTTGCCTTATGATACCCCTTTCTTGCTTTCCAGCATTGTTTGTCATAACCATGGAGGTATTATAACAGGAGGCGCCCTCCCGCGCCGTCCCCATACAGGCGAGTGAAGCCAGTGGGCGGAGCTTACTGCGTCTGTGGGCGGAGCTTACAATCGGCAGATAGACCCAAGACATTGCGATCTCCTGGGCTGAACTAAGGGAATTTACGACTTGTTTTTGCATACTAGACGAAAAATAAAATAAAAGAATTGATGCTTTGAGTTATGAAAAGTACATATTTTCCTATTTATTTAATATAGATCTATTATCAACGACATTAAGGCTGGAATCACACGAGCCACTTTTTAGTGGTCAGTGGCCGCCACAAAATAATGGTCAAAATAGAACACACATCTCTATGGGTGCATGCACACGGGACACTTTTTTTTGTGGTCGCCACAAAACAGTGGCGAGTTGTGGCGGGCGGAGCCATTTTCCGACCACGCCACTGTGGCCAGCGATAGATACCGTTGTTTCAAATGGCAGCGTGCACACGAGCCACTATCGGTGGCCACCACCCTGCCACCCGCCGCTTTCCCTCTGTCTTGACACTTGAACACCTGAATTTTAACTGTCATAATGATATATAAGTATGACCACGAATAACTTGTGTTCAGGATGTAATGAAAAAGCTCTTATATGCTTTCATAACTAATGTTTCATTTCGTTACACAGTTTTGCAAATTAATTGATTGTGGTACGGATTAATTACTGAATATGGTAGTTTTATTTACCCGGAAGTAGATAGGGAAAGGTTAGTGTCAAGGATCCAGTGTTGGGTGCTGTAATCGGAAGGGATAACAAACAACAAGATAAATGGTTAGACACCAGTTTACTTCAAGTACAGTAGAAAACCCCAAAACAGGCCTCACAATCTGAAGTCTCCAACAAGAAGGCTTCAGCACGCCGGACACAGCAATGACCCGTTGCTCGGCTTCTTCCTCCTCTGAGCGTCTCGTCCAGTGGCAATGACGAGGCAGCACAGCTTCGTCCTTGAAGTGGTGTAGACGTGGGAGGCGCAGGCGGAAAAGAGTCAGGTTCACAGCAGTAACGGGAGTCCAGGGCGTGGAGAGGGAGAGGTAAGGCACCCAGAACGAGCCCACGGTATCTGAGTTAGCCCAGTGAGAGCAGGGTGGAGCTTTAGTAGAAGCAAGTATTCAGGGCGAGGCGAGGCCGCTGTATGACGAGGAAGGCGCTGGCGGCCACCAAGTTGCCTCCTATAGCGGATTGAGAAGCCTCGGTGGTTCAATCGACCGAGGCGTCGAACGGCGTCAGGCGAACGAGCAGCGGGAGTGAAGCAGGTGATTCGCTGCGCCTCGGTAGTTGAACCGCTTCGAACAGCAAGATGCGGGCGGGCGGCAGGAGTGCCCCGGTCGTTCGCCCGCTAAGTTGGCCCTCACACAGGCCCCCATACAAGAATCTAGTCCAGGTAGATTCCACAAACAACTACCAAGTGGAAAGAAAAAAGAACATAAGCCAATAAACTAAAACAGGGAGGAGACTGACGAGGAAACAGGAGTGACTTATGCAGGAAGTCTACTCAATAAATCGGCCACCACATTATCCTTCCCGGCCATATGGACGACACGGTACCCGTAGGCCGGTAGACCCAAGGCCTATCTCAACACCCGGACGATGTCCTGCTGAATCGCTGAAGTACAGCCAGGCGGGGTGGAGAATACGTCCCAGTCGTCCATAAGTGGTTCATCGATGGGAAGTTCTGTGGAGCTGGCGTCAGGTGATGGCTCCTCCACTACGGGAATGGGGCTGACAAGAGGTTCTTCCGTAGCTGGTGGAGACAAGGGTCCAACGAGGTCGATGGCAATTTGGGGAAGTAGTTCTGTAACGACAGGTAAGGGTTGGAGGAGATGGGACGTACACGACCTCTCCCCGACATCCGTTGGCACTTATCACAAGAAAGACAGTAAGTACGGATGTCTGCTCCTATACCTGGCCTACCTTATTGGAAAGCGGGAGGTGAGGCACTTCCTGTAGAGATGTCCGTTGCGATACAGGTACTGGAAGGAGGATCCGTTCCTTGCTTTGTCGACGTGTCCTGATGAGGCTTTCTGCCGTATCGCTGCTAAGGAGGCACAGGAGGCTTGAAGCTGGGAGAAGTCTTGAGGGGTTACTGAAGGAGGTAGAGGTTCCGGAAGGACAAGCGGATGAAGCCTCTTCAACCTACCAGCACGAGTGGTAATGGCGTCCGGGGATCCGGGGGTCAGGGGGTGCCGGGGATGTCGGAACACGAGGAGTAGAAGTCCCTCGCGGCAACTTTGAAGGTGAGGATGTTCTGGAAGAATCAGATGGAGATTGAGAAGAGTCAGGGTCATGGGGATCCCTTACCCCAGGCACGTTTCCGATGAGGGCCCCAACAAACTTAATAGGAGCTCGTACCACTTCAGTCCAACCGGTGAAGTAGGGACAGCAAGTGGCACCTCACCACGGGAAACTTGTCCACTCGTCCTAGGTAGTCAGCAAGGGAGACCTTTGGACAACTCTCAACATCTATATCAGGTAGCAAGTCTTCAGAGACGATCACACAGGAACAGCCAGTATCCCTGATGATGTTGGAGCTCCAAGACCCGTTAATAGTGCCCGAAACAGAAAACTTCGGGACACTTTTGTCACTAAGGCAAAAGCCTACCTGATATGATGGTTTAGCAGGTTCGACATCTTTGAAGGCGCGGGATTCTTCGGGCAGCGCGGACGTAGATGGCCTTCCTCCCCGCATTGGTGACACCTCAGGGTTACTGTACTGGGCTGGGCAGAGGTCTTGGAGGAGGCTCCCGGAGAGGATTCTGAAGATTTCGTGGACGAAGCAGCCTTAGAGGGTCTCAGGAATTAGGAGATGAAGCTTTAGGGTAGGCATTGCGGGCAGACGACCAGTCGTCGGCAAGTCTCACTGCGTCGGGAAGATGTTTCGGCCGGCGCTCCTTGATGAAGATCCTCAAATCTGGGGTGAGATTAGTTAGAAACTGATCCAGGAGCATAAACTCCCGGAGCTCTTCGTAAGTGCAGGGGACATCAGAGGCTTCCAACCACGCCTGGAACAACCGAGTCAGATGGATGGAGAACTGCTGGTAGTTTTCCCCAACTCTTATCCTGGCGTGACTGAAGTCTTGACGGTAGTTTTCCGCCGTTTTACTAAAGCCCGTGAGGAGAGCTTTCTTCAAAAGAACGTAATCTTCGATTATATCAGCTGACAGGGAAGAATACAGTTCAGTGGCCTTACCCGTGAGGAGACAACCCAACCTCGCAGCGTAGCTATCCTTGTCGATCCGGAATAGTTCAGCCACCCTTTCTAAACGGATGAGGTAGTTGTTGATGTCCTCTCCCTCTTGGTAGGTGGGCAATTTCGGTCCTCTCACGTTCTCGCAGGAAGGAGAAGCCGTTTTCCCATGGGCGACGACACGGGCGAGTTCTAATTTTTTTTTTCCACTTGCATCTTGGCAAGTTGAAACTCTCTCTCAGCAGCCCGCTCTTCTGTCTCCCTCTCGGCCAGGAGACGCTTTTCCTCTCTCGGCAAGGAGACGCTTTTCCTCTCTCGGCAAGGAGACGCTTTTCCTCTCTCTCGGCAAGGAGACGCTTTTCCTCTCTCGGCAAGGAGACGCTTTTCCTCTCTCTCGGCAAGGAGACGCTTTTCCTCTCTCTGCATGGAGACGGTTTTACTCTCTCTCTGCAAGGAGACGCTTTTCCTCTCTCTCGGCAAGGAGACGCTTTTCCTCTCTCTCGGCAAGGAGACGCTTTTCCTCTCTCGGCAAGGAGACGCTTTTCCTCTCTCGGCAAGGAGACGCTTTTCCTCTCTCGGCAAGGAGACGCTTTTCCTCTCTCGGCAAGGAGACGCTTTTCCTCTCTCTCGGCAAGGAGACGCTTTTCCTCTCTCTCGGCAAGGAGACGCTGTTCCTCTCTCTCGGCAAGGAGACGCTTTTCCTCTCTCTCGGCAAGGAGACGCTTTTCCTCTCTCTCGGCAAGGAGACGCTTTTCCTCTCTCTCGGCAAGGAGACGCGTTTCCTCTCTCAGCAAGGAGACGCTTTTAATCTCTCTCAAGGAGACGCTTTCCTCTCTCTCGGCAAGGAGACGCTTTTCCTCTCTCTCGGCAAGGAGACGCTTTTCCTCTCTCTCAGCAAGGAGACGCTTTCCTCTCTCTCGGCAAGGAGACGCTTTCCTCTCTCTCCGCAAGGCGACGCTCTTCCGCTCTCTCGGCAAGGAGACGCTTTTCCTCTCTCGGCAAGGAGACGCTTTTCCTCTCTCTCGGCAAGGAGACGCTTTTCCTCTCTCTCGGCAAGGAGACGCTTTTCCTCTCTCTCGGCAAGGAGACGCTTTTCCTCTCTCTCAGCAAGGAGACGCTTTTCCTCTCTCTCTGCAAGGAGACGCTTTTCCTCTCTCTCGGCAAGGAGACTCTTTTCCTCTCTCTCGGCAAGGAGACTCTTTTCCTCTCTCTCGGCAAGGAGACTCTTATCCTCTCTCTCGGCAAGGAGACGCTTTATCTCTCTCAGCCAGGAGACGCTTTTCCTCTCTCTCAGCCAGGAGACGCTTTTCCTCTCTCTCAGCAAGGAGACGCTTTTCCTCTCTCTCAGCAAGGAGACGCTTTTCCTCTCTCTCGGCAAGGAGACGCTTTTCCTCTCTCTGAAAGGAGTCGCTTTTCCTCTCTGTCGGCAAGGAGACGCTTTTCCTCTCTCTCTCGGCAAGGAGATGCTTTTCCTCTCTCTCGGCAAGGAGACGCTTTTCCTCTCTCAGCAGGAGACGCTTTCCTCTCTCTCAGCAAGGAGACGCTTTCCTCTCTCGGCAAGGAGACGCTTTTCCTCTCTCTCGGCAAGGAGACGCTTTTCCTCTCTCTCGGCAAGGAGACGCTTTTCCTCTCTCTCGGCGAGGAGACGCTTTTCCTCTCTCTCGGCAAGGAGACGCTTTTCCTCTCTCTCGGCGAGGAGACGCTTTTCCTCTCTCTCGGCAAGGAGTCTCTTTTCCTCTCTCTCAAGAGGAGACGCTTTCCTCTCTCTCGGCAAGGAGACGCTTTCCTCTCTCGGCAAGGAGACTTTTTCCTCTCTCGGCAAGGAGACGCTTTCCTCTCTCTCGGCAAGGCTACAGCCTGAGATTTAAACACCTCAAAGCTGGACATGATTAATATGGACAACAAAGCAAAAAAGTATAAACCCAACAGATACTGACACCAATAAGACCCAACAACAAAAAAACAGACCAAGAAAATGTAACACAGAACCAAAACAAACGTGAATTGTCAAGACACAAAAGGAAAGAAAAAGTAGGAAAAAGCCCTGCAAAAAGGGTACTAAGGGGCGTAGAAGCCAACCCAATACTCAAACGAGTGATTGGGTGATAAGGGCAGCACAAGGGCTGAAAAAGGGCTATGGCAGCACCAACAAATCCCACCGTGGGTGTACAACAGCCCAAAAGAACGGTGAAGGATTAAACACTCACTTCCGGGTAGCAGACAGCAAGTGGCGCGCAAAGGCGACTAAACAAGCCAACCCTTCCTGATTAGCAGTTGACCCAATCCTGGCGAGGTCGCCACATGTCAAGGATCCAATGTTGGGTGCTGTAATCGGAAGGGATAACAAACAACAAGATAAATGGTTAGACACCAGTTTACTTTAAGTACAGTAGAAAACCCCAAAACAGGCCTTACAATCTGAAGTCTCCAACACGAAGGCTTCAGCACGCCGGACTCAGCAATGACCCGTTGCTAGGCTTCTTCCTCTTCTGAGCGTCTCGTCCAGAGTGGCAATGACGAGGCAGCACAGCTTCGTCCTTGAAGTGATGTAGACGTTGTGGACGAGGGAGGCGCAGGAGAAAAAAGGGGCGTCAGGTTCACAGCAGTAACGGGAGTCCAGGGCGTGGAGAGAGGAGAGGTAAGGCACCCAGAACGAGCCCACGGTATCTGAGTTAGCCCGAGTGAGACCAGGGCTGGAGCTTTAGTAGAAGCAAGTGTTCAGGGCGAGGCTCGGTCGCTGTCTGATGCGGTAGGCGCTGGCGGCCACCAAGTTGCCTCCCATAGCGGGTTGAGAAGCGAACGAGCAGCGGGAGTGAAACAGGTGGTTCGCTGCGCCTCGGTAGTTGAACCGCTTCGAACGGCAAGATGCGGGCGGGCGGCAGGAGTGCCCCGGTCGTTCGCCCGCTAAGTTGGTAGTTGCCCTCACAGTTAGGTAACCGCAAAGACTGCTGAATTGTCAATAAACTACATTTAATGTGACTTAATATTCTTCATGTTCAGTCTTATATTAAAATTGCCGCAAGTCTCTCTTCTACTGGGTCACAATTCCTCGTGTTGATGTCCTGCCGTGTTATACGTGGACCAGTTATTGTCATAAGATGATTAAACCTATCCTGTGACCTCCTGAAGTCGTAAAAAAATATCGTGTTCTTTTAGCTCTGTAAATGATGTGTGGAATGCTACACGCAGTAGTCTGTTGCTAAGTATATATGGGGTGAACCCATGGCAGTACTTTCTTCAGCGCTTTTTACCAAGAGAGCACAGACAGCTGCTGCCTCTACGAGATCCATAACGCCACGTGCTGACCTCATTAGTGGCTGCCACCGAGTGGCTCGTGTGAATGTTGCACCTACCCACCATTTTCGTAGTGACCATTTTTGTGGTGGCCACTTTTTGTGGCGGCCACTGACCACTAAAAGTGGCTCGTGTGATCCCAGCCTTAAGGTCAAGGCAGTCTCTTGGCTCAAAAAAAAAGCAATGAAAGGGCCGCGGCATTCCATGACATAGTGTTGCAGTGTGTGGCCCCTCGGCCTGCGTGCAGAAGGCACGAGGGAGATACTAACCACCCAGTAGTACCTATAGCCTAGCCTAAGGCGCATTCCTACCACATCGCGAGGTGCACTGTCGCCCATAGGGGTAAACACAGTGGTGGGAGACACTTGCATAATGGATGCTGCTGGTGCTGCCATTGTCACAGCAGTGTCTGAGTTGGGTAGCAATGCTATTATGGAAATAATCCCTAATTATATTCTTAACATAACTAAGCGTATAGTCAGTGCCAGGGTCCACTGTGTCATCCTGAAGGGCACGTCGACCAAGGCAGTCTGTCTTTTCATTGTGCTGGCTGCCCACATGGGAGGGCACCGTGGCACCTGCGGCCTCAAGGGCACGGGGGGCAGTCAGGCACTTAGTTACAAGATCACAGTCTGTAGGGGAGGATGACACAAGTTTATGTAATGCAACCTGGCTATCGACAAACAAGTATACATCTTTGCGGAAAGCTGCTACAGTGTGGAGAGCCTCAAGTATGGCATACAGCTCAGCCCGGGTCGAGGACAGGTACCCTGGCAGCCGCCTGGTAACCTCAATGTCAGTGTACAACAGAACTGCAGATTTCTATCATATATAGCCCTATCTGGTTATAAAGTTCTCAACTCACCTGTGAAATGATGTAGAACCACTACGCTCCCTTTTCGTACGGCCATATGAACATAAGAACATAAGAACGTAGGAGTCTACAAGAGGCCGGTAGGCCTGTACAATTCAGCTCCTTTGAACCTAAGCTCCTGTGTATCTAACCCCACCTAATATCGCTGTCCATGAATTTATCTAATCTATTTTTTTAATGTGACAATTGTATTGGCACTCACTACATGACTGCTAAGCCTATTCCACTCATCCACCACTCTGTTAGTAAACCAATTTTTGCCTCTGTCCCAGTTGAATCTGAATGTATCCAGTTTAAACCCATTACTTCGTGTCCTACCCGGTTCTCTTACCAACAAAACCTTATGAATGTCTCCCTTATTAAAGCCCTTCATCCATTTATAAACCTCGATCATGTCTCCACGCACCTTTCGCCTTTCTAGAGAATGCAAGTTTGACAGTTTGAGTCTTTCCTTGTATGACAAGTTTCTCAGCCCCTGAATCATCTTAGTCATCCTCCTCTGCACCAATTCTAACATTTTGATATCCATTCTATAGTAAGGTGACCAGAACTGAACCGCATAGTCAAGATGAGGTCTAACTAATACTAAATATACTTTGAAGAAGACTTCGAGGCTTCTGTAGCTTACGCTCCCAGAAATAAATCCCAGTACCCTATTTGCTCGATTTCTAGCTTGACTACACTGTGCTCTTGGACGGAGATCAGAGCTCACTAAGACCCCTAAATCCCTCTCGCACCCAGACCTGCTTATGAAAGTGTCATTAAGCAATAGTTACGTGAGGGGTTGTTCCTACCTACACAGAAAAGGCAGGGATTGTATGCACTTTCAATGCGTCCACTGGATCAGCTGATATATGTTTTGAGTCTAAAGGGGGTGGGAGACAGCGGACCAATAGCGCGTTGGCTTCGCGTTCGTGACGTCATGGCGGCTCCTCCCATAATACCTCCATGGTCATAACCCTTTACAGCGGCATTGCTCCACTTTCTGATAAATGTTTTTTTTCTTATGTTGTGGAAAAGTTGCAAGTGCAGGGTCAGTCAATATTTGCTTTAATTTCTGATTAATATCATCTATGGATAGATTATTCAACTCAACCATCAACTCATTTACATTATACTCACAAACATTCCCCACATGTACACCCCTTCTCTCAGCATTCCACTTTCCTGGCCTTTCACTTGCTCTTCTTTGTTCTGCCTCCTGGGCACTCATGCTTACAGCGGGTACATTACGTGGAACAATATATTTCATCATTACGTGTAATCCACAGTGTAAATCAGACAATAAAGAATCATAATCCAATACTCTAAAAACCACCACATACTGCATAACTTCAGGTGAACCTAAGAAGTAATCTATAGTTGTATTATATGCAGTTGTAGGCTTGCCAATACCACAGTCTTCCCCCATCCTTCCATTCAATATAAACACTTGATGATTTTTACAAAGTTCAACCAGTTTCCTGCCATAAAAGTTCCTGTCTAGGGCCAGAGCTTGCTTTGTTGTGTGTGTCTTAGGTATACAATAATCATTTGCACTTATGTGGGGTACCTCGGCAGGCACCCGATCATCATCACCAGCACCAGAGGGAACATCAGACATAGTGAGAGTATGAGCATTAAAATCACCACAAAGTACATGCATATAGTCATCACTGGTATAAGTTATCAAAACATTGTCCAACTCATCAAAATGCTCTTCAGTGCCATATCTTGAGTGTGAGGAGGGAAAGTAAACACAGCTTATTACCAACTCCTTACCTAAATTTGCCCTCCCTCTGTCTACTATAATTGAGAGTTTGTTCTTATGTGCCTCCACTGAAAGCCAAAAAAATTTCTTATGGCAGTAAGTAGACCCCCCAAACTGTGTGTGTGTGTGTGTGTGTGTGTGTGTGTGTGTGTGTGTGTGTGTGTGTGTGTGTGTGTGTGTGTGTGTGTATTTTTTTCTTGCAATGTGTGTGTGTGTGTGTGTGTGTGTGTGTGTGTGTGTGTGTGTGTGTGTGTGTGTTTTTTCGTGTGTGTGTGTGTGTGTGTGTGTGTGTGTGTGTGTGTGTGTGTGTGTGTGTGTGTGTGTGTGTGTGTGTGTGTGTGTGTGTGTGTGTGTGTGTGTGTGTGTGTGTGTGTGTGTGCCAGTCAGTCCGTTTTAATAGACTCAGTCTTGTGTTTGTTTCTGTGTGTCAGTGTGTTTTAACAGACTCAGTCTTGTGTTTGTGTGTGTTTGCCAGTCAGCGTGTTTTAACAGACTCAGTCTTGTATATGTGTTTGTGTGTCAGTGTGTTTTAACAGACTCATTCTTGTGTTTGTGTGTGCCTGTCAGTGTATTTTAACAAACTCAGTCTTGTGTTTGTGTGTGTGTCACTGTGTTTTAACAGACTCAGTCTTGTGTTTGTGTTTGTGTGTCAGTGTGTTTTAACAGACTCATTCTTGTGTTTGTGTGTGCCTGTCAGTGTGTTTTAACAAACTCAGTCTTGTGTTTGTGTGTGTGTCAGTGTGTTTTAACAGACTTAGTCTTGTTTTTGTGTGTGTGTCAGTGTGTTTTAACAGACTCAGTCTTGTGTTTGTGTGTGTGCCTGTCAGTGTGTTTTAACAGACTCAGTCTTGTGTTTGTGTTTGTGTGTCAGTGTGTTTTAACAGACTCAGTCTTGTGTTTGTGTTTGTGTGTCAGTGTGTTTTAATAGACTCAGTCTTGTGTTTGTGTTTGTGTGTCAATGTGTTTTAACGGACTCAGTCTTGTGTTTGTGTTTGTGTGTCAATGTGTTTTAACGGACTCAGTCTTGTGTTTGTGTTTGTGTGTCAGTGTGTTTTAACGGACTCAGTCTTGTGTTTGGTTCAGGCTCAGGTTCTGGCACGGGCACTGGTTCAGGCTCAGGCTCTGGCACGGGCACTGGTTCAGGCTCAGGCTCTGGCACGGGCACTGGTTCAGGCTCAGGCTCTGGCACGGGCACTGGTTCAGGCTCAGGCTCAGGTTCTGGCACGGGCACTGGTTCAGGTTCAGGGTCTGGCACGGGCACTGGTTCAGGCTCAGGTTGTGGCACGGGCACTGGTTCAGGCTCAGGCTCTGGCACGGGCACTGGTTCAGGCTCAGGGTCTGGCACGGGCACTGGTTCAGGCTCAGGTTCTGGCACGGGCACTGGTTCAGGCTCAGGTTCTGGCATGGGCACTGGTTCAGGCTCAGGCTCTGGCACGGGCAATGGTTCAGGCTCAGGGTCTGGCACGGGCACTGGTTCAGGCTCAGGTTCTGGCACGGGCACTGGTTCAGGCTCAGGCTCTGGCACGAGCACTGGTTTAGGCTCAGGCTCTGGCACGGGCACTGGTTCAGGCTCAGGCTGTGGCACGGTCACTGGTTCGGGCTCAGGCTCTGGCACGAGCAATGGTTCAGGCTCAGGCTCTGGCACGGGCACTGGTTCAGGCTCAGACTCAGGCACGTGCACTGGTTCAGGCTCAGGCTCTGGCACGGGCACTGGTTCTGGCTCAGGCTCTGGCACGGGCACTGGTTCAGTCTCAAGCTCTAGCACGGGCACTGGTTCAGGCTCAGGCTCTGGCACGGGCACTGGTTCAGGCTCAGACTCAGGCACGTGCACTGGTTCAGTCTCAAGCTCTAGCACGGGCACTGGTTCAGGCTCAGGCTCTGGCACGGGCACTGGTTCAGGCTCAGACCCAGGCACGTGCACTGGTTCAGGCTCAGGCTCTGGCACGGGCACTGGTTCAGGCTAAGGCTCAGGCACGGGCACTGGTTCAGGCTCAGGCTCTGGCACGAGCACTGGTTCAGGCTCAGGCTCTGGCACGAGCACTGGTTTAGGCTCAGGCTCTGGCACGGGCACTGGTTCAGGCTCAGGCTGTGGCACGGTCACTGGTTCAGGCTCAGGCTCTGGCACGAGCAATGGTTCAGGCTCAGGCTCTTGCACGGGCACTGGTTCAGGCTTAGGCTCTTGCACGGGCACTGATTCAGGCTCAGGCTCTTGCACGGGCACTGGTTCAGGCTCAGGCTCTTGCACGGGCACTGGTTCAGGCTCATGCTCTGGCACGGGCACTGGTCCAGGCTCAGGCTCTGGCACGGGCACTGGTTCAGGCTCAGGCTCTGGCACGGGCAATGGTTCAGGCTCAGACTCTGGCACGGGTACTGGTTCAGGCTCAGGCTCTGGCACGGGCACTGGTTCTGGCTCAGACTCTGGCACGGGCACTGGTTCAGGCTCAGGCTCTGGCACGGGCACTGGTTCAGGCTCAGGATCTGGTACAGGCACTGGTTCAGACTCAGGCTTTGGCACGGGCACTGGTTCAGGCTCAGGCTCTGACACGGGCACTGGTTCAGGCTCAGGTTCTGGCACTGCCACTGGTTCAGGCTCAGGCTCAGGCACGGCACTCGTTCAGGCTCAGGCTCTGGCACGGGCACTCTTTCAGACTCAGGCTCTGGCATGGGCACTGGTTCAGGCTCAGGCTCAGGCACGGCACTCGTTCAGGCTCAGGCTCTGGCACGGGCACTCTTTCAGGCTCAGGCTCTGGCACGGGCACTGGTTCAGGCTCAGGCTCTGGCACAGGCACTGATTCAGGCTCAGGCTCAGACACGGGCACTGGTTATGGCTCAGGTTCTGGCATGGGCACTGGTTCAGGCTCAGGCTCAGACACGGGCACTGGTTCAGGCTCAGGTTCTGGCACGGGCACTGGTTCAGGCTCAGGCTTTGGCACGTGCACTGGTTCCGGCTCAGACTCAGGCACGGGCACTGGTTCAGGCTGAGGCTCTGGCATGGGCACTGGTACAGGCTCAGGCTCAGGCTCTGGCACGGGCATTGGTTCAGGCTCAGACTCAGGTACGGGCAGAGTCTTCAGCCTAAGGCTCTGGCACGGGCACTTGTTCAGGCTCAGCCCTAGGGACGGGCACTGGTTCAAGCTCAGTCTCTGGCACGGGCACTGGCTCAGGCTCAGGCTCAGGCACGGGCACTTGTTCAGGCTCTGGCACGGGCGCTTGTTCAGGCTCAGGCTCTGGCACGTGCAATGGTTCAGGTTCAGGCTCAGGCACAGGGACTGGTCCAGGCTCATGCTCTGGCACGGCTACTGGTTCAGGCTCAGGCTCAGGCAAGGGTACTGGTTCAGGCTCAGGCTCTGGCAAGGGTTCTGGTTCAGGCTCAGACTCTGTCACGGGCACTGGTTCAGGCTCAGGCTCTGGCACGGGCACGGGCACTGGTTCAGGCTCAGGCTTTGACACAGTCACTGGTTCAAGCTCAGGCTTTGACATAGGCACTGGTTCAGGCTCAGGCTCTGGCAGGGGCACTTATTCAGGCATTGGCACGGGCACTGGTTCAGGCTCAGTCTCTGGCAAGGGCAATGATTTAGGCTCAGGTTCCGGCACGGGCACTGGTTCAGGCTCAGGCTCAGGCACGGGAACTGGTTCAGGCTCAGGTTCAGGCACGGGCACTGGTTCAGGTTCAGGCTCTGGCAAGATCACTGGTTCAGGCTCAAGGTCTGGCACGGGCATTGGTTCAGTCTCAGGCTCTGGCACCGGCACAAGCACTGGTTCTGGCTAAGGCTTTGACACGGGCGCTGGTTCAGGCTCAGACTCTGGCACGGGCGCTGGTTCAGCCTCAGGCTCAGGCACGGACACTGGTTCAGGCTCAGGCACGGGCACTGGTTCAGGCTCAGGCTCTCGCACGAACACTGGTTCAGGCTTAGGCTCAGGCACGGACACTGGTTCAGGCTCAGACTCTATCACGGGCGCTGGTTCAGCCTCAGGCTCGGGCATGGACACTGGTTCAGGCTCAGGCACGGACACTGGTTCAGGCTCAGGCACGGGCACTGGTTCAGGCTCAGGCTCTCGCACGAACACTGGTTCAGGCTTAGGCTCAGGCACGGGCACTGGTTCAGGCTCAGGCTCTCGCACGAACACTGGTTCAGGCTTAGGCTCAGGCACGGGCACTGGTTCAGGCTCAGGCTCTCGCACGAACACTGGTTCAGGCTCAGGCTGTGTTTGTGTGTGTGTCAGTCATTGTGTTTTGAGGGACTCGGTCTTTTGTTTGTGCTTGCCAGTCATTGTGTTTTAACGGACTCAGTCGTGTGTGTGTGTGTGTGTGTGTGTGTGTGTGTGTGTGTGTGTGTGTGTGTGTGTTTGTGTGTGTGTGTGTGCCAATCAGTCTGTTTTAACAGACTCAGTCTTGTGTTTGTGTGTGTGTGCCAGTCAGCGTGTTTTAACAGACTCAGTCTTGTATTTGTGTTTGTGTGTCAGTGTGTTTTAACAGACTCAGTCTTGTATATGTGTTTGTGTGTCGGTGTGTTTTAACAGACTCATTCTTGTGTTTGTGTGTGCCTGTCAGTGTGTTTTAACAAACTCAGTCTTGTGTTTGTGTGTGTGTCAGTGTGTTTTAACAGACTCAGTCTTGTGTTTGTGTTTGTGTGTCAGTGTGTTTTAACAGACTCAGTCTTGTGTTTGTGTGTGTGCCTGTCAGTGTATTTTAACAAACTCAGTCTTGTATTTGTGTGTGTGTCAGTGTGTTTTAACAGACTCAGTCGTGTGTTTGTGTGTGTGCCTGTCAGTGTGTTTTAACAGACTCAGTCTTGTGTTTGTGTTTGTGTGTCAGTGTGTTTTAACAGACTCAGTCTTGTGTTTGTGTGTGTGCCTGTCAGTGTATTTTAACAAACTCAGTCTTGTGTTTGTGTGTGTGTCAGTGTGTTTTAACAGACTCAGTCTTGTGTTTGTGTGTGTGTCAGTGTGTTTTAACAGACTCAGTCTTGTGTTTGTGTGTGTGCCTGTCAGTGTGTTTTAACAGACTCAGTCTTGTGTTTGTGTTTGTGTGTCAGTGTGTTTTTACGGACTCAGTCTTGTGTTTGTTTGTACCAGTCAGTGTGTTTCAACGGACTCTGGCACGGGAACTGGTTCAGGCTCAGGCTCTGGCACGGGCAATGGTTCAGGCATTGGCACGGGCACTGGTTCAGGCTCAGGCTCTGGCACGGGCACTGGTTCAGGCTCTGGCTCTGGCAAGGGCACTGATTCAGGCTCAGGTTCTGGCACGGGCACTGGTTCAGGCTCAGGTTCTGGCACGGACACTTATTCTGGCTCAGGCTCAGGCAAGGGCATCGGTTCAGGCTCAAGCTCTAGCACAGGCACTGGTTCAGGCTCAGGCTCTGGCACGGGCATCGGTTCAGGCTCAAGCTCTAGCACGGGCACTGGTTCAGGCTCAGGCTCTGGCACGGGCACTGGTTCAGGCTCAGACTCTGGCACGGGCACTGGTTCAGGCTCAGGCTCTGGCACAGGCACTGGCTCAGGCTCATGCTCTGGCACGGGCACTGGTTCAGGCTCAGGCTCTGGCACAGGCACTGGCTCAGGCTCAGGCTCTGGCACGGGCACTGGTTCAGGCTCAAGCTCTGGCACGGGCACTGGTTCAGGCTCAGGCTCTGGCACGGGCACTGGTTCAGGCTAAGGCTCAGGCACGGGCACTGGTTCAGGCTCAGGCTCAGGCACGAGCACTGGTTTAGGCTCAGGCTCTGGCATGGGCACTGGTTCAGGCTCAGGCTCTGGCACGGGCACTGGTTCAGGCCCAGGATCAGGCACGGGCACTGGTTCAGGCTCAGGCTCTGGCACGGGCACTGGTTCAGGCCCAGGATCAGGCACGGGCACTGGTTCAGGCCCAGGATCAGGCACGGGCACTGGTTCAGGCTCAGGCTCTGGCACGGGCACTGGCTCAGGCTCAGGCTCTGGCACGGGCACTGGTACAGGCTCAGGCTCAGGCACGGGCACTGGTTCAGGCTCAGGCTCTGGCACGGGCACTGGTTCAGGCTCAGGCTCAGGCACGGGCACTGGTTCAGGCCCAGGCTCAGGCACGGGCACTGGTTCAGGCTCAGGCTCTGGCACGGGCACTGGTTCAGGCTCAGGCTCTGGCACGGGCACTGGTTCAGGCTCAGGCTCTGGCATGGGCACTGGTTCAGGTTCCGGCTCTGGCACGGGCACTGGTTCAGGCTCAGGCTCTGGCACGGGCACTGGTTCAGGCTCAGGCTCTGGCACGGGCACTGGTTCAGGCTCAGGCTCTGGCACGGGCACTGGTTCAGGCTCAGGCTCTGGCACGGGCACTGGTTCAGGCTTAGGCTCTGGCACGGGCACTGGTTCAGGCTCAGGCTCTGGCACGTGCACTGGTTCAGGCCCAGGCTCTGGCACGGGCACTGGTTCAGGCTCAGGCTCTGGCACGGGCACTGGTTCAGGCTCAGGCTCTGGCACGGGCACTGGTTCAGGCCGTGTGATTAACGGGCGTGTTGTTTACGGGCGTCTATTTGGCGGGTATTTAAATCGGAATGTCTCGGGGACGATGCCGAGGTGGAGGAGGCCTCTTCCGTGAAGGTGTCACCGGCCTGCACCTCTGCTGGGCTAGGGCCGGCAGTCTCCTCCTCTTCGGGCCCCGCGCAAGAAACATCCTCGTCCGCCTCAAGGTTTCGATTGAAAACTTGAGACGCCGCAAACGTTAGCTGGAATATTAAAATCGATGAACTAAGTGGTGACAGCGGTTGTTGCAGTGCTTGTAAGTTTTGAGATGGACGTGAAAGATTGAGTGAAGAGAAGGAACTCCGCCACCATTGTTTCCTTAAAATGGTGAATTTCCACGCAGCAATTCCGCCATCTTATGTCTCTCTTCTGTGGAAGAGTAGTATAAATATAGTAGTAGGAGAAGGAGGAAAGAACATATACGCGAGGGTGTGTTAGGGGGAGAGGAACAACGAAATAGAGTGAGGATGAGGGCGAACTGTGAGGTGTAAGAGGACAGAACAAGAGCTTGGGGAGGGATGGGAAAGGAACTGCGTAAGGTGAAATACAGAGGAATCGATTTCCCAGGGTTGAAAATCGAGTCTCTTGCGCATTATTATCTAAGGAATCGTTTCTAGAGTCGGTTCTCGCCCACCCTTAATTAATGAACAGCCGGTTAATCTTCTCTGTGGCTTCTCGTGGAAGTTGCTGGTGTTTTCGCGGACTGTTTTGTGATACTGGCGATTATTTTACACGAATTCTGCACCTTGAACTGGGAAACTGCTAGCCATGAACACCCGGTTAATCTGTTCTCTGGCCTTGGGAAATAGTCGCAATGGGCGGCAGTCTGAGACGTTTAAAACTATGGACTTACCTTGAAGGGAAAGAATGTAGCTCGAAAAAATCTAAATATAAAAGAAAGATATGACTCGGTTTGTATGCATAGGAAAGTACTGTTTTATCATAGTCTTCATTAACAATAGTGTGGGCGATTTGTCTATTTTAACCCGTTTTTGAAGGCGTGGTTTTTTTTGTGTTTTTTTACAGCAAAGGAGACA
Source organism: Eriocheir sinensis (assembly GCF_024679095.1). Lineage (NCBI taxonomy): Eukaryota > Metazoa > Arthropoda > Malacostraca > Decapoda > Varunidae > Eriocheir > Eriocheir sinensis. Next base: position 22,646 of record NW_026112004.1, read on the forward strand.
GCTCAAGGGCACAAAAAAGTAAACATTAATAAAAAAAAAAGCCCGCTACTCGCCGCTCCTAAAAAGAATCCAAAGAGGTGGCCGAAAGATAAGTCAGCTTCGGGAGGAGAGGTGTCCTGATACCCTCCTCTTGAAAGAGTTCAAGTCGTAGGCAGGAGGAAATACAGATGAAGGAAGATTGTTCCAGAGTTTACCAGCGTGAGGGATGAAAGAGTGAAGATGCTGGTTAACTCTTGCATAAGGGGTTTGGACAGTATAGGGATGAGCATGAGTAGAAAGTCGAGTGCAGCGGGGCCGCGGGAGGGGAGGCATGCAGTTAGCAAGTTCAGAAGAGCAGTCAGCGTGGAAATATCGATAGAAGATAGAAAGAGAGGCAACATTGCGGCGGAATTTAAGAGGTAGAAGACTATCAGTATGAGGAGGAGAGCTGATGAGACGAAGCTGGTTATATTGATTTTTTTTATATCCCTTTCCTTTACGAGTAAGTTTGTAATACGTCGACTTTACTCTGTGGATTTCCAACACTTCTAACTCTATCCCCCAAGAACTACCGAAGCCAAACTAGCCACATAACTGTAAATAAATAGTAATGCGACGTTTAAACTAATCTGCCTTTAGAATCTAGAGTAGGCCAGAGTGAGTATGACTGACCCTGCTCCCCCCATCCTTTTTCTCCCCCCTCCCCCTCCCCCCAAAAAGTGTAGCCTATTATCTTATATCTGAATGTTGTTGTTGTTGTTGTTGTTGTTGTTGTTGTTGTTGTTGTTGTTGTTGTTTATTCATAACTTTGACCTATGTCTGTATGTGGGATTTGGGCCCAGTTTTTGTTATGAATTTAAGTTGTGTGTGTGTGTGTGTGTGTGTGTGTGTGTGTGTGTGTGTGTGTGTGTGTGTGTGTGCGTCAGTGTGTTTTAACGGACTCGGTCTTGTGTTTGTGTGGCCCAATATTCCAGCTAACGTTTGCGGCGTCTCGAGTTTTCAATCGAAACCTTGAGGCGGACGAGGATGTCTCTTGCGCAGGGCCCGAAGAGGAGGCTGCCGGCCCTAGCCCAGCAGAGGTGTTGGCCGGCGACTCCTTCACGGAAGAGGCCTCCTTCACCTCGGAATCGTCCTCTAGACATGCTGAATTAAATACCCGCCAAATAGACGCCAGTAAACAATACGCCTGTTAATCACACGCCCTGAACCAGTGCCCGTGCCAGAGGCTGAGCCTGTACCAGTGCCCGTGCCAAAGCCTGAGCCTGAACCAGTGCACGTGCCAGAGCCTGAGCCTGAACCAGTGCACGTGCCAGAACCTGAGCCTTAACCAGTGCCCGTGCCAGAGCGTGAGCCTGAACTAGTGCCCGTGCCAGAGCCTGAGCCTGAACCAGTGCCCGTGCCTGAGCCTGAGCCTGAACCAGTGCCTGTGCTAGAGCCTGAGCCTGAACCAGTGCCTGTGCTAGAGCCTGAGCCTGAACCAGTGCCCGTGCCAGAGCCTGAGCCTGAACCAGTGCCCGTGCCAGAGCCTGAGCCTGAACCAGTGCCCGTGCCAGAGCCTGAACCTGAACCAGTGCACGTGCCAGAGCGTGAGCCTGAACCAGTGCCCGTGCCAGAGCGTGAGCCTGAACCAGTGCCCGTGCCAGAGCGTGAGCCTGAACCAGTGCACGTGCCAGAGCGTGAGCCTGAACCAGTGCCCGTGCCAGAGCCTGAGCCTGAACCAGTGCCCGTGCCAGAGCCTGAGCCTGAACCAGTGCCCGTGCCAGAACCTGAGCCTGAACCAGTGCCCGTGCCAGAGCGTGAGCCTGAACCAGTGCACGTGCCAGAGCCTGAGCCTGAACCAGTGCCCGTGCCAGAACCTGAGCCTGAACCAGTGCCCGTGCCAGAACCTGAGCCTGAACCAGTGCCCGTGCCAGAGCGTGAGCCTGAACCAGTGCCCGTGCCAGAGCGTGAGCCTGAACCAGTGCACGTGCCAGAGCGTGAGCCTGAACCAGTGCCCGTGCCAGAGCCTGAGCCTGAACCAGTGCCCGTGCCAGAGCCTGAGCCTGAACCAGTGCCCGTGCCAGAACCTGAGCCTGAACCAGTGCCCGTGCCAGAGCGTGAGCCTGAACCAGTGCCCGTGCCAGAGCCTGAGCCTGAACCAGTGCCCGTGCCAGAGCGTGAGCCTGAACCAGTGCCCGTGCCAGAGCCTGAGCCTGAACCAGTGCCCGTGCCAGAGCGTGAGCCTGAACCAGTGCCCGTGCCAGAGCCTGAGCCTGAACCAGTGCCCGTGCCAGAGCGTGAGCCTGAACCAGTGCCCGTGCCAGAGCCTGAGCCTGAACCAGTGCCCGTGCCAGAGCGTGAGCCTGAACCAGTGCCCGTGCCAGAGCCTGAGCCTGAACCAGTGCCCGTGCCAGAGCCTGAGCCTGAACCAGTGCCCGTGCCAGAGCCTGAGCCTGAACCAGTGCCCGTGCCAGAGCCTGAGCCTGAACCAGTGCCTGTGCCTGAGCCTGAGCCTGAACCAGTGCCCGTGCCAGAGCCTGAGCCTGAACCAGTGCCCGTGCCAGAGCCTGAGCCTGAACCAGTGCCCGTGCCAGAGCCTGAGCCTGAACCAGTGCCCGTGCCAGAGCCTGAGCCTGAACCAGTGCCCGTGCCAGAGCCTGAGCCTGAACCAGTGCCCGTGCCTGAGCCTGAGCCTGAACCAGTGCCTGTGCTAGAGCCTGAGCCTGAACCAGTGCCCGTGCCAGAGCCTGAGCCTGAACCAGTGCCCGTGCCAGAGCCTGAGCCTGAACCAGTGCCCGTGCCAGAGCCTGAGCCTGAACCAGTGCCAGTGCATGAGCCTGAGGCTGAACCAGTGCCCGTGCCAGAGCCTGAGCCTGAACCAGTGCCCGTGCCAGAGCCTGAGCCTGAACCAGTGCCCGTGCCAGAGCCTGAGCCTGAACCAGTGCCCGTGCCAGAGCCTGAGCCTGAACCAGTGCCCGTGCCAGAGCCTGAGCCTGAACCAGTGCCCGTGCCAGAGCCTGAGCCTGAACCAGTGCCCGTGCCAGAGCCTGAGCCTGAACCAGTGCCCGTGCCAGAGCCTGAGCCTGAACCAGTGCCCGTGCCAGAGCCTGAGCCTGAACCAGTTGCCGTGCCAGAGCCTGAGCCTGAACCAGTGCCCGTGCCAGAGCCTGAGCCTGAACCAGTGCCCGTGCCAGAGCCTGAGCCTGAACCAGTGCCCGTGCCAGAGCCTGAGCCTGAACCAGTGCCCGTGCCAGAGCCTGAGCCTGAACCAGTGCCCGTGCCAGAGCCTGAGCCTGAACCAGTGCCCGTGCCAGAGCCTGAGCCTGAACCAGTGCCCGTGCCAGAGCCTGAGCCTGAACCAGTGCCCGTGCCAGAGCCTGAGCCTGAACCAGTGCCCGTGCCAGAGCCTGAGCCTGAACCAGTGCCCGTGCCAGAGCCTGAGCCTGAACCAGTGCCCGTGCCAGAGCCTGAGCCTGAACCAGTGCCGTGCCAGAGCCTGAGCCTGAACCAGTGCCCGTGCCAGAGCCTGAGCCTGAACCAGTGCCCGTGCCAGAGCCTGAGCCTGAACCAGTGCCCGTGCCAGAGCCTGAGCCTGAACCAGTGCCCGTGCCAGAGCCTGAGCCTGAACCAGTGCCCGTGCCAGAGCCTGAGCCTGAACCAGTCACCGTGCCAGAGCCTGAGCCTGAACCAGTGCCCGTGCCAGAGCCTGAGCCTGAACCAGTGCCCGTGCCAGCCAGAGCCGGAACCAGTGCCCGTGCCAGAGCCTGAGCCTGAACCAGTGCCCGTGCCAGAGCCTGAGCCTGAACCAGTGCCCGTGCCAGAGCCTGAGCCTGAACCAGTGCCCGTGCCAGAGCCTGAGCCTGAACCAGTGCCTGCAGAGCCTGAGCCTGCAGCAGTGCCCGTGCCAGAGCCTGAGCCTGAACCAGTGCCCGTGCCAGAGCCTGAGCCTGAACCAGTGCCCGTGCCAGAGCCTGAGCCTGAACCAGTGCCCGTGCCAGAGCCTAAGCCTGAACCAGTGCCCGTGCCAGAGCCTTAGTTTGCACCAGTGCCCGTGCCAGAGCCTGAGCCTGAACCAGTGCCCGTGCCAGAGCCTGAGCCTGAACCAGTGCCCGTGCCAGAGCCTGAGCCTGAACCAGTGCCCGTGCCAGAGCCTGAGCCTGAACCAGTGCCCGTGCCAGAGCCTGAGCCTGAACCAGTGCCCGTGCCAGAGCCTGAGCCTGAACCAGTGCCTGTGCTAGAGCCTGAGCCTGAACCAGTGCCCGTGCCAGAGCCTAAACCTGAACCAGCTCCCGTGCCAGAGCCTGAGCCTGAACCAGTGCCCGTGCCAGAGCCTGAGCCTGAACCAGTGCCCGTGCCAGAGCCTGAGCCTGAACCAGTGCCCGTGCCAGAGCCTGAGCCTGAACCAGTGCCCGTGCCAGAGCCTGAGCCTGAACCAGTGCCTGTGCTAGAGCCTGAGCCTGAACCAGTGCCCGTGCCAGAGCCTGAACCTGAACCAGTTCCCGTGCCAGAGCCTGAGCCTGAACCAGTGCCCGTGCCAGAGCCTGAGCCTGAACCAGTGCCCGTGCCAGAGCCTGAGCCTGAACCAGTTCCCGTGCCAGACCCTGAACCTGAACCAGTTCCCGTGCCAGATCCTGAGCCTGAACCAGTGCCCGTGCCAGGCTGTGTTTGTAAGTAAGTAAGTAAGTAAGTAAGTAATGTTTATTGCCATAATATACACACATTGATATATACATATATATATATATATATATATATATATATATATATATATATATATATATATATATATATATATATATATATATATATATATATATATATATATATATAATTCTGGCAACGAATCTAGCCTGTCAAGCCGAAGCTTCCCGACAGACTGTATATTTATTTCATTGTACTATTATTATCTTTCTAAAGGTTGCAGATAGCTCCCAACCATAAAGCTAAATACAAATATACAATAAATAACAACATTAACTATAATACCAGATGAAGTTATAATAGTTATATCTAAAATGTTAACTATAATAACAACTACAACAGCATCAACAATAATAAAATAATAATAATAATAATAATAACAATAATAATAATAATAATAATAATAATAATAACAATAATAAAAATAATATGGACAATAGTACTATGCAATTCACTGATTAGATTTAATAATGTAAATTTGTGTTCATGTTTCAGGAATAAATTATAATTTTAACCGTGATTGTTTTGGATTGCAAATAAGTGTGCTTTTACTGACTTTTTAAATAGAGAGAAATTATTACTATTAAGGAGATTTTTTATTTCTACTGGCAAAGAATTCCAAACTTGAGGTCCTGAGCATAAAATACTATTTCTGAAAAGAACTGTCCTGAACTGTGGAGATAAGATTTATATTGTTCCTGCGCGTATTATGCACTGTATTAATGACTTGAAAAGGATGAGTTCCATGCATCAGTGCGAGGTTTTTATAAATAAATAATAGTAGAAAATAACAATGAATGTTTTTAAAATTAAGAAATCTATATGTGGAAAATACGTTATGTGTGGAATCAAACTTGTTCATGTAAAACATACACCTAAATATCTTATTTTGAGAAACCTGAAGATTTTTAAGAAAGGAAGGCCACGTACACGGTCACACAGATACACAATAAATGAGATGCGGGTAACAAAGTGTATAATAAATACTGATAAGTGCTTCTTGTGTAAGGCTATTTCTTATTCGATACAGTATGCCACATATCCTAGATAGTTTATTTGCAACAGAATTAATTTGGTATTTCCAATTGATATTTTGATCTATGACAACGCCCAAAAACTTAGTATAAGAAACTCGTTCAAGTACTTTTCCTTCAAGTGTTATAGGTGGCATGTTAGTAGTGACTGATCGGTTTTGAAAGATAATGTATTTTGTTTTAGTGATATTTAACCTTAACTTATTATGTTTAAGCCACATATTAATTGAATTGAGCTCATTATTAATGTTTATATGCAAACTATTTATATTTTTATCATCTAATAGTAAATTAGTGTCGTCAGCATAAATGGTATACTTAAATTTATTACTAGCATTGACAATATCATTAATATAGATGAGAAAAAGTATAGGTCCTAGGATAGATCCTTGCGGTACACCCATTTTGATAGGCTTGAAAGAAGAATATTTAGAATTACAGTAAACAGCTTGAAATCGATTTGTTAAATAATTTTGAATAATTCTAAAGGAACTCCCAGATCCCAAAATTACTAATTTTACTTAAAGAATTTTATGACATAGCGAATCGAAAGCCTTAGAAAGATCTAAAAAAATTCCAACTAAATAATGTTTCTTTTCCAGATATTTATACACATTATTGGTAAACTGAAATATGGCTGACTCAGTAGAGCGCCCTGGTCTAAAACCATGCTGACAATTCGAAAATAAATTATTTTTCTCAATGAAATTTACAAGACGAGTGCATATCACTTTTCAAAGACTTTACTGAACACATGAAGAACTGATATAGGTCTGTAGTTATTGACATCATCTCTATTATCTGACTTAAATAATGGAATAATTTTAGCTTTCTTAAGTTCGTCCGGAAAAACTCCTTTCTTTAATGTGAGGTTAACTATGTGTGTTAATGGCAAGGAAATTATGCTGGCAGTTTGTCTTACGACCAAGGGAGAAATTTCATCAAAACCAGATGATGTACCTTTTAATGTCTTAAGAAAGTTTCAATTTCTATCTGTGTAGCTGGTGATAAGTATACCGAGTAATTAGGTGAGTTGTGTAAATATGTCATATATTCATCCCCTACTATATCATGATCTAGCCCCCCAGCCTTAAAAAAATGGTCATTAAATGTTTCAGAAATGTCAGTACAATGTGGCTTTAATTCAATAACTGTATGTTTAGCACCTGTGCATCTACCAAGAATAGTATTAATGGATCTCCAGTGTTGTTTTGGATTACCTTGGCTATTAAGTAACTGCTCTTGGTTATACTTCTTCTTGGCTAATTTTAAAAGTGACGTTAATTTATTTCTATATATTCTATAAGGCTCCTTAAACGTTAAAGGCCATTTATGAGCTAGTTTTTCAAGTCGATGTTTTCTCTAATACTATTCTTAAGAGCTAGAGTAATGTGGACTACGTTCCTTTTTAAAACTAAATTTAATTTTTCTTTCCGGAAAACACTTATCAAAACATGTTTTAAATTTACTGTAAAATAAGTTGTAGGCCTCATTAGCACATATACAATTTAATGTGTCACTCCAATTAGTTTGTGAGAGACTATTACAAAATTTTTCAAGGGAGTCCTGATTAAATATTCTTTTAGTTACGTAAGTGGGAGAAGGATGACAATATTTATCACATTTAAATACAGAGATTACTGGGTAGTGGTCACTGATATCTGTCTTTAATATATAATTGGCAGTATTACTTTCAATCTGAGATGACCAAACATGATCAATTAACGTGGATGAAGTTGAAGTTACTCGAGTAGGCAAGGTAGTTAGAGGAAATAAAGAATAGCTGTACATTATATTAATTAAATCCTGCACATTGTCATTATTACATTGTAACAAATCTATGTTTAAGTCTCCAAACACAAAAACCTCCGAGTAATATTTATATTTAATAAGGGATAAGATTTCATTAAGTGAATTGTGAAAATTATTTATACTGCTTTGAGGTGGTCTGTAAATACAAAGAAATAAATAGGTATTAGCATTACATATTGCTTCGATTCCCAAACATTCCATAAAAGGTTCCAATTTAGAAAATTCATTGATCACAGAAGATTTGTACTTACTAGAGATATAAATGGCCACTCCCCCACCAAACCTGTTTCTGTTATTAGTGAACATTTCATATTCCGGTAGTCTGTACAGTGGAGAAATATCTACATCTAAGCGGGTTTCTGTTAATCCTATGACATCAAATTTAGTTTGGCACGAAAGGACAGTGTCTACAAGTATTGGAAATTCGATGAGATGGATCTAATATTCAGTGTTTATAATTACTATTCACTATTATTAGTAGAAAAAGGAAAGCTATCCAGATAAATATATTCAGATTTAGAAAAATTTAAATTTCTTGCTCTTAAATAAAACTGAGTTACATCAAGATCGTTATTATAATTTCTATCTTCTACACTAAGTGGATGGAAAGCATGTAGGTCTTGATTTTGTGTATTATTGACATTAAAACAATGCAACAAATCTTCATTGTTAATAGAGGCAAAAGGGAAAATATAATCTATTGGTGGAGGCATATTATCGTTAGTAGTAGTAGTGGAAGTAGTAGTAGTAGTAGTGGAAGTAGTAGTAGTAGTAGTAGTAGTAGTAGTAGTAGTAGTAGTAATAGTAGTAGTAGTAGTAATAGTAGTAGTAGTAGTAGTAGTAGTAGCAATAGTAGTAGTAGTAGTAGTAGTAGTAGTAGTAGTGGTGGTGGTATATTGAAGCGGTTATAGTGATAGTAGTAGTAGTAGTAGTAGTAGTAGTAGTAGTAGAAATAGTAGTAGTAGTAGTAATAGTGGTAATAGTTGTAGTTGCTGTAGTAGTAGCAGGAGAAGAGTTTTAGAAGTAGTAGTAGTAGTAGTAGTAGTAGTAGTAGTAGTAGTAGTAGTAGTAGTAGTAGAAGTAGTAGTAGTAGTATTTGTTGTTGTTGTAACCATAAAAATAGTAGTAGTAGTAGTAGTAGTAGTAGTAGTAGTAGTAGTAGTAGTGGTGGTGGTAGACGTAATAGCAGTAGTAGCAGTAGTAGTAGTAGTAGTAGTAGTAGTAGTAGTAGCAGATAGTAGTAGTAATAGTAGTAGTAGTAGTAGTAGTAGTATATGTAGTAGTAGTAGTAGTAGAATCATTGATTGGAATTGGAATTGTGAGTTATTATGCACTAAATTACTTAACGTTGTGAGTCTATTTCTTGGTGCCGCTTCGCAGGATTTTCTTGATTTCCTTGCGTTGGGGGGACGAAGCAGCAGGTGGGGCCGAGGACAGCCGCGAGCCACCAGGTCGGTGCACGGGGAGGGGAGAGCGAGTGTTGTCCACACCACCCCACGCCCCAGCCGCCTCGACACGGACGACACCACCATCACCATCAGCATCACCAGCACCATCAGGAGCGCCAGCAGCACCAACAGCACCAGCAGCAGCGTCAGCACCATCAGCAGCATCACCAGCACCAGCAACGGCAGTCACTGGCACCTGGCCGCCACGCAAGCCCCAGCCTCCAGCTTCAGCCGCTCGCCCGGCCCGCACGTCCAGTCCAGTAGCACTTCCAAACGTCTTGTCCCGAATGATCAGTTTGGTGTGTCGGAAGAAAGCTACTTTTCCTTCAGCCCTTGCCTGCTTGAGCAAGGGCATCTGAGCATTCTTGATTGCTAGAGAAACTGCAGACAAATCTTCATTCAGGTATATGTTAGTACCCTTCAGGTGTCTTCCTCGTCTGATTGCTGCGTCTCGATCCCCATAACGAGCGAAGCGCGCCACAACGGGGCGGGGCCTGGCATCTCGGCGTTGACCAACCCTGTGCGCGCTCCAATATAATTCCTGGTATCTGCAGTTTTGATTCCAGGAGAGATGTCACAGCCGCTGCAGTTTGCTCCCAGGTTTCATCTCCTCTCTCCTCCAGTCCACTAATTCTCAAGTTCTTCCTGCGGCTGTAGTCTTCTTGATCCGTGACGTTTTCTTCTAGTTCTTTAATTTTAAGATGAGATGATTGAAGTTGCTGGGTAAGTGTGTCTATTTTGCTTCTGTCTTCCTTTTCTCCTTTTCGTGTTCTTTGGCATTAGATTTAAGGTCGTCAACTTCCCTCTGAGTAAATTCCAGGCTAGTTGTTAGTTCTGCCACTTTCTTATCCAACTTGGTAACTTGGTCGTTTAGCTGCCTGACGACCACATCTAGTGCAGACTTGTACGCTCGCTCCTGGGCCTCCAACAGCAGCTTGAAGGTCGACGAGTCCATGTTTGAGCAAACTAGCCGCTGTGACGTTGTGCTGACGCTGGTAGTGACGTCACACTAGCTCCATTGCGCATGCGCAATGGCAGGAATCCAGCCAGGAGGGCCTTGGACTCAGTAGCTTGATTTTGCATAGCAAAAAACGACAGAGTCCAAAAGCACTGTGCTACCAAGTATCCCTAGCTAGTAAACGGCAACCTTAGGCAACTTGCAGTGCTAGTCCTGGTGCGGTAGAAGCCCTGAGTCTCTGGAAGTCTTGCAAAATACGAGGAGCTCCAACTAAGTGTCTGTGTAAACAATGGCGCCGTGTGTGTGTGTGCCTGTCAGTGTATTTTAGCGGACTCAGTCTTTCGTGTGTGTGTGTGGGTGTGGGTGTGTGTGTGTGTGTGTGTGTGTGTGTGTGTGTGTGTGTGTGTGTGTGTGTGTGTGTGTGTGTGGGCCACTCAGAGTGTTTTAACGGACTGGTTCAGGCTCATACTCTGGCACGGGAACTGGTTCAGGCTCAGGCTCTGGCATGGGCACTGATTCAGGCACAGGCTCTGGCACGGGCACTGGTTCAGGCTCAGGCTCTGGCACGGGAACTGGTTCAGGCTCAGGCTCTGGCACGGGAACTGGTTCAGGCTCAGGCTCAGGCTCAGGCACTGGTTCAGGCTCAGGCTCTGGCACGGGCACTGGTTCAGGCTCAGGCTCTGGCACGGGAACTGGTTCAGGCTCAGGCTCAGGCTCAGGCACTGTTTCAGGCTCAGGCACGGGCACTGGTTCAGGCTCAGGCTCTGGCACGTGAACTGGTTTAGGCTCAGGCTCTGGCACGGCCACTGGTTCAGGCTCAGGCTCTGGCACGTGAACTGGTTCAGGCTCAGGCTTTGACACGGGCACTGGTTCAGGCTTAGGCTCTGGCACGGGCACTGGTTCAGGCTCAGGCTCTGGCACGGCCACTGGTTCAGGCTCTGGCACGGCCACTGGTTCAGGCTCAGGCTCTGGCACGGCCACTGGTCCAGGCTCAGGCTCTGGCACGGCCACTGGTTCAGGCTCAGGCTCTGGCACGGCCACTGGTCCAGGCTCAGGCTCAGGCTCTGGCACGGCCACTGGTTCAGGCTCAGGCTCTGGTACGGGCACTGGTTCAGGTTCAGGGTCTGGCACGGGCACTGGTTCAGGCTCAGGCTCAGGCACGGGCACTGGTTGAGGCTCAGGCTCAGGCACGGGCACTGGTTCAGGCTCAGGCTCAGGCACGGGCACTGGTTCAGGCTCAGGCTCAGGCACGGGCACTGGTTCAGGCTTAGGCTCAGGCTCAGGCACGGGCACTGGTTCAGGCTCAGGCTCAGGCACGGGCACTGGTTCAGGCTCAGGCTCAGGCTCAGGCACGGGCACTGGTTCAGGCTCAGGCTCAGGCACGAGCACTGGTTCAGGCTCAGGCTCAGGCACGGGCACTGGTTCAGGCTCAGGCTCAGGCACGGGCACTGGTTCAGGCTCAGGCTCAGGCTCAGGCACGGGCACTGGTTCAGGCTCAGGCTCAGGCACGGGCACTGGTTCAGGCTCAGGGTCAGGCACGGGCACTGGTTCAGGCTTAGGCTCTGACTTCTACTTCCTTTCATAAAAATAACTTTGACCTATGTCTGTATGTGGGATTTGGGCCCAGTTTTTGTTATGAATTTAAGTTGTGTGTGTGTGTGTGTGTGTGTGTGTGTGTGTGTGTGTGTGTGTGTGTGTGTGTGTGTGTGTGCGTCAGTGTGTTTTAACGGACTCGGTCTTGTGTTTGTGTGGCCCAATATTCCAGCTAACGTTTGCGGCGTCTCGAGTTTTCAATCGAAACCTTGAGGCGGACGAGGATGTCTCTTGCGCAGGGCCCGAAGAGGAGGAGGCTGCCGGCCCTAGCCCAGCAGAGGTGTTGGCCGGCGACTCCTTCACGGAAGAGGCCTCCTTCACCTCGGAATCGTCCTCTAGACATGCTGAATTAAATACCCGCCAAATAGACGCCAGTAAACAATACGCCTGTTAATCACACGCCCTGAACCAGTGCCCGTGCCAGAGGCTGAGCCTGTACCAGTGCCCGTGCCAAAGCCTGAGCCTGAACCAGTGCACGTGCCAGAGCCTGAGCCTGAACCAGTGCACGTGCCAGAACCTGAGCCTGAACCAGTGCCCGTGCCAGAGCGTGAGCCTGAACTAGTGCCCGTGCCAGAGCCTGAGCCTGAACCAGTGCCCGTGCCTGAGCCTGAGCCTGAACCAGTGCCTGTGCTAGAGCCTGAGCCTGAACCAGTGCCTGTGCTAGAGCCTGAGCCTGAACCAGTGCCCGTGCCAGAGCCTGAGCCTGAACCAGTGCCCGTGCCAGAGCCTGAGCCTGAACCAGTGCCCGTGCCAGAGCCTGAACCTGAACCAGTGCACGTGCCAGAGCGTGAGCCTGAACCAGTGCCCGTGCCAGAGCGTGAGCCTGAACCAGTGCCCGTGCCAGAGCGTGAGCCTGAACCAGTGCACGTGCCAGAGCGTGAGCCTGAACCAGTGCCCGTGCCAGAGCCTGAGCCTGAACCAGTGCCCGTGCCAGAGCCTGAGCCTGAACCAGTGCCCGTGCCAGAGCCTGAGCCTGAACCAGTGCACGTGCCAGAGCCTGAGCCTGAACCAGTGCCCGTGCCAGAGCCTGAGCCTGAACCAGTGCCCGTGCCAGAGCCTGAGCCTGAACCAGTGCCCGTGCCAGAGCCTGAGCCTGAACCAGTGCCCGTGCCAGAGCCTGAGCCTGAACCAGTGCACGTGCCAGAGCCTGAGCCTGAACCAGTGCCCGTGCCAGAGCCTGAGCCTGAACCAGTGCCCGTGCCAGAGCCTGAGCCTGAACCAGTGCCCGTGCCAGAGCCTGAGCCTGAACCAGTGCCCGTGCCAGAGCCTGAGCCTGAACCAGTGCCCGTGCCAGAGCCTGAGCCTGAACCAGTGCCCGTGCCAGAGCCTGAGCCTGAACCAGTGCCCGTGCCAGAGCCTGAGCCTGAACCAGTGCCCGTGCCAGAGCCTGAGCCTGAACCAGTGCCCGTGCCAGAGCCTGAGCCTGAACCAGTGCCCGTGCCAGAGCCTGAGCCTGAACCAGTGCCCGTGCCAGAGCCTGAGCCTGAACCAGTGCCCGTGCCAGAGCCTGAGCCTGAACCAGTGCCCGTGCCAGAGCCTGAGCCTGAACCAGTGCCCGTGCCAGAGCCTGAGCCTGAACCAGTGCCCGTGCCAGAGCCTGAGCCTGAACCAGCGCCCGTGTCAAAGCCTGAGCCAGAACCAGTGCCTGCCAGAGCCTGAGCCTGAACCAGTGCCCGTGCCAGAGCCTGAGCCTGAACCAGTGCCCGTGCCAGAGCCTGAGCCTGAACCAGTGCCCGTGCCAGAGCCTGAGCCTGAACCAGTGCCCGTGCCAGAGCCTGAGCCTGAACCAGTGCCCGTGCCAGAGCCTGAGCCTGAACCAGTGCCCGTGCCAGAGCCTGAGCCTGAACCAGTGCCCGTGCCAGAGCCTGAGCCTGAACCAGTGCCCGTGCCAGAGCCTGAGCCTGAACCAGTGCCCGTTCCAGAGCCTGAGCCTGAACCAGTGCCCGTGCCAGAGCCTGAGCCTGAACCAGTGCCCGTGCCAGAGCCTGAGCCTGAACCAGTGCCCGTGCCAGAGCCTGAGCCTGAACCAGTGCCCGTGCCAGAGCCTGAGCCTGAACCAGTGCCCGTGCCAGAGCCTGAGCCTGAACCAGTGCCCGTGCCAGAGCCTGAGCCTGAACCAGTGCCCGTGCCAGAGCCTGAGCCTGAACCAGTGCCCGTGCCAGAGCCTGAGCCTGAACCAGTGCCCGTGCCAGAGCCTGAGCCTGAACCAGTGCCCGTGCCAGAGCCTGAGCCTGAACCAGTGCCCGTGCCAGAGCCTGAGCCTGAACCAGTGCCCGTGCCAGAGCCTGAGCCTGAACCAGTGCCCGTGCCAGAGCCTGAGCCTGAACCAGTGCCCGTGCCAGAGCCTGAGCCTGAACCAGTGCCCGTGCCAGAGCCTGAGCCTGAACCAGTGCCCGTGCCAGAGCCTGAGCCTGAACCAGTGCCCGTGCCAGAGCCTGAGCCTGAACCAGTGCCCGTGCCAGAGCCTGAGCCTGAACCAGTGCCCGTGCCAGAGCCTGAGCCTGAACCAGTGCCCGTGCCAGAGCCTGAGCCTGAACCAGTGCCCGTGCCAGAGCCTGAGCCTGAACCAGTGCCCGTGCCAGAGCCTGAGCCTGAACCAGTGCCTGTGCAGAGCCTGAGCCTGAACCCGGGCCTGTGCCAGAGCCTGACCCTGAACCAGTTCCCGTGCCAGAGCCTGAGCCTGAACCAGTGCCCGTGCCAGAGCCTGAGCCTGAACCAGTGCCCTGTGCCAGAGCCTGAGCCTGAACCAGTTCCGTGCCAGACCCTGAACCTGAACCAGTTCCGTGCCAGATCCTGAGCCTGAACCAGTGCCCGTGCCAGGCTGTGTTTGTGTGTGTGCCTGTCAGTGTATGTGGCACGGGCACTGGTTCAGGCTTATGCTCTGGCACGGGCACTGGTTCAGGCTCAGGCTGTGTGTGTGCACTGGTTCAGGCTCAGGCTCTGGCACGGGCACTGGTTCAGGCTCAGGCTCTGGCACGGGCACTGGTTCAGGCTCAGGCTCTGGCACGGGCACTGGTTCAGTCTCAGGCTCAGGCTCTGGCACGGGCACTGGTTCAGGCTCAGGCTCTGGCACGGGCACTGGTTGAGGCTCAGGCTCTGGCACGGGCACTGGTTCAGGCTCAGGCTCTGGCACGGGCACTGGTTCAGGCTCAGGCTCAGGCTCTGGCACGGCCACTGGTTCAGGCTCAGGCTCTGGCACGGGCACTGGTTCAGGCTCAGGCTCTGGCACGGGCACTGGTTCAGGCTCAGGCTCAGGCACGGGCACTGGTTCAGGCTCAGGCTCAGGCACGGGCACTGGTTCAGGCTCAGGCTCAGGCACGGGCACTGGTTCAGGCTCAGGCTCAGGCTCAGGCACTGGCACGGGCACTGGTTCAGGCTCAGGCTCAGGCACGGGCACTGGTTCAGGCTCAGGCTCAGGCACGGGCACTGGTTCAGGCTCAGGCTCAGGCACGGGCACTGGTTCAGGCTCAGGCTCAGGCACGGGCACTGGTTCAGGCTCAGGCTCAGGCACGGGCACTGGTTCAGGCTCAGGCTCAGGCACGGGCACTGGTTCAGGCTCAGGCTCAGGCTCAGGCACGGGCACTGGTTCAGGCTCAGGCTCAGGCACGGGCACTGGTTCAGGCTCAGGCTCAGGCACGGGCACTGGTTCAGGCTCAGGCTCAGGCACGGGCACTGGTTCAGGCTTAGGCTCTGGCTTCTACTTCCTTTCATAAAAACAGCCGCCCATACCATTAGAAAACTACTTTTGAGAAGATTTATGTTTGCCCATCCATTGTTGAATATAATAACTGGGCAAAATAACACGCCTCACCTGTCCGCTCACTTCCGCTAACTGGTTATACCTGCGTGGGCATGTGTGTGTGTGTGGGGGGGGGGAGGTGGGGGGGGGGAGTTTTTTTCTCTCTTTCAAAACGTTCAATATACAACTATGATCCTTAAAGGCAACAATTATATGGCCACATGTACTCAAGATTATAAAGAACTTGAGACGTAACAGAAGTAAGAGAAGTAGGCACACACACACACACACACACACACACACACACACACACACACACACACACACACACACACACACACACACACAGACACACAAAGAATTAAGTATTATTATAAAACTTGAATCATTGTTATAAAGCTTCTAGTGAAAATGTTGCCAGTGATACGCCAATATTACACTCATTATACAAGACAAGAAAGAAAAAAACATGTCTCCATATGGAAGTAAATAAAAAAAAAACAATTGTTCATTACTTCAACTTCCCAAAAATTTCTTAATTGATGCTCAAACCACATTCATCACAGTAAAAATTGCAGCGGTATACTTGTTGTCCTTCGTATCCTTCTCAACTTCAATAAAAGCAAAATATAAAGCACAGGAATCGTTGGTCATTTTCTCTCCTCTAAACTTCATTCCTTCATCTCAACTTCATTACAAGCACGAGTTAGAACAGAGGAATCGTTCGCCATTTTCTCTCCTCTAAACTTCATTCCTTCATCTCAACTTCATTACAAGGACGAGTTAGAACAGAGGAATCGTAGGTCATTTTCTCTCTTCTATATTTCATTCCTTCCTCTCAACTTCATTACAAGGACGAGTTAGAACAGAGGAATCGTAGGTCATTTTCTCTCTTCTATATTTCATTCCTTCCTCTCAACTTCATTACAAGGACGAGTTAGAACAGAGGAATCGTAGGTCATTTTCTCTCTTCTATATTTCATTCATTCCTCTCAACTTCATTACAAGGACGAGTTAGAACAGAGGAATCGTTGGTCATTTTCTCTCCTCTAAACTTCATTCCTTCTTCTCAACTTCATTACGAGGACGAGTTAGAACTGAGGAATCGTAGGCCATTATCTCTCCTCTAAACTTCATTTCTTCATCTCAACTTCATTACAAGGACGAGTAAGAACACATGAATCGTAGGTTATTTTCTCTTTATACTTCATTCCTTTCTCCCCCCAAGCTCACTACTACCGAGAGTAAAACCACAGTGATTATAGGTCTTCTCCGTATACTTCATTTCTTCCTCTCCTTCACTGCAAGCAAGACTCGTAGGTCATTTCCTCTTCTCTTTACTTCCACCTCCAGCCATACCGTCAACAGATCTCCAGCCCAGTGTGTAGGACCAATCAAGAACCTCCGCGATTGCCACTTCTGCAGCGACACAACCACAATTATCGCTGTCTCGAGCCTGGCCTATTATTCCGGACCTCCACGCCAGCCTCCCTCCACGCACTCTCTTTTTTGCTAACAAGAGCGGCCAAGGCCAGGCGATCAGGCACCAAGCAATACGGTCCAGTCTGCAGCCACGGGAAGTAGGACAATCACCACCTGGGTACGATGCCATTGCTAACTTTCATTCCCCCTCCACCTCCTCCTCCTCCTCCTCCTCCTCCTCTTGTTCTTTTTTTGTTCTTCTTCTTTTTCTTCCTTACTTTTACTTCTTCCTTTTCTTCCTCTTTTCTGTCTTCTTTTTTTTCTCCTTTTTCTAGTAAGTCTTGTTCTTCTTCTTTATCTTCGTTTTCTTGTTGTGTTCTTTTCTTCTGTTTCGTCTCCCTCATGTTCTCCTCCTCCTCCTCCTCCTTCCCCTCCTTCCCCTTCCCCTTTTTCGTGCACACTACCCGTACTGTCATAATTATAGCTACTTCCAAACTACCTCTGCTATCTGACTTTATTTATTTGGCTACATATTAACTTTTTTTCTTCGGGGTGTGGTTAGTCGCCGAGCCCTGGTCCGTGTAGCTCTTCACCAATCAGCCGCTCGTTGAATATCATGAAGTAGAATCGGATCCGCCTCGCCAGTGATCCATGGACTTGAACACTGAGTAGATCAATTATTCAAGACATGTCGTGGTTCGTCTGTATCTTCGTATCTCGCGTGCACTTCAACTCGACCCTTTTCGCGGGCCTCAACACCAGTCATGTCGCTTTACACCAATGATACGCACTGCACACCTTCATCCCGCACCGCAATTGAAACCAGAACACCGCACATCAATCACATCATAATCCTCTTCACCCTTTCCATCCTTCCTTCAAGCCTTCCATCTCCTGCAACAAAATTCAGTTCACTCTTTCGTACTTGCTCCAATAATTGCGTTTTCTTTATTTCAGATGTAAAATACATCCTTGAAGTTTTTGTCGCGCTTCATTGCAACGTTACATACCACGTAGGGTGCCGCCTGACAACATACCAAGCCTAACTTATATGAGGACTGAACGTCTCGGAACACAACTCTGACAGTAGCTACTTGATGACATAATACATGATCAATGAAAGCGCACCCATCCATCCAAAACTGCCATGCTGACAGTAAACCAATCAACAGCACGGGGCTGTCAGGCTCCAGGTGGATCCTCCCAAAACGGGGGGGACTCTCGCCACTGAAGGCCGGCGTGACTATATATTTGCATTTTCAACTTTGTGACTGCGGGTTTGGCTTTAAAATATAGGAGCGGAGCGCGCGCGTTCTACTAAGCTCACGGCGGCACCAAAGAGTGTTTTCTATACTTTTGCACTTTAAATATTTTGTGTGTGATGGTCGAAAATATTATGTGTGGGAGCGTGTGAGTGAGTGAGTGAGTGAGTGTGTTTGAAGGCCAGCGAGAATATTGGCATGTGTACATATTATTGCTGCCCTGTGAAAAATGAAAAGATAAGAAAATAAATTTCATATATAGACAATTACATTTTTAATAATCTGTGGTCACTAGGACGGCGAAAATTTTGTGTAGGGGCGACCGAGCGAGTGTGTGTTTGAGGACAGACGGAAATATGTTAAAAAGAATAAAATAACAACTATACATTTTACATTTTGCCTCTTAAGCCATAGAGTGATTACAAACATTCATATCTATATAGACAAACAATTGCATTTTACCTACATTTTAACTTCTATAACATATAGAAAATATTAACATTCATACTTATATAAACACCCACATATTTAATACCCTGAGTGACAGCGAGAACACCCGTAGCGTTAGGAATATATGTGTCCACCTCCTATTCATCTCCATAACAACTACATATTTAAAGTACAAGTGGCAGCGAGCAGGAACGGCCGCAGCGTAGCAACACACATGTTCAGCCCAGTTCTGGAATCCCCGTGTGACACATCGGGTCGTTAGGGATTAAATAAGTATAACATATTATGTAAGGCAATACGTCTGTCCGCTGAATGGCTCATAGTGACAAGTTGCTGACGCTCGCGAGTGTTGTCATCCGGGAATTGTTGACAGTGAAACAGAAATACAAGGATGGGAGGGAATGGCGCGGCCCTCGTTGGCAACATGGGTTAGTTATGAGAGAGAGAGAGAGAGAGAGAGAGAGAGAATGCTCTAATATATTTTCTTAAGCGAGTATGAAGCCGACAGCCGTAGCAAAAAGTTTAATTAAGAATACGCCGTTCATGGGAGGCTGCGATGTAGTTTACTATTGGAAGGGACCAAAGAGTGAAGATTCTGGTTAACCCTTTCATTTGGACACGAGGAAGGGGGCGTGGTGTCGCTAGGGCAGGATAATGGGGCTGGACTAGGCTATATGGGTCCCAGCGCGTGGCGGCCATGTTCCGCGTCGCCAGGCCCTCCTCCCCTCCCCTACCTCCCCGCTCTCTGCTCTGAGGAAACACCACCTCTTGTGATGTGATTGGTCCGCTCGCGGGCGCCCCCGGCGTTGTGTTCTGCCTTCAGCGTCACTTTCCTGCCTCCCTTTATGCAGCCGTAAGTTACTGTTACTGTGTCCCCAGGGCACTGACGAGCTCCAGAGGAGGCCAGGGCCGGGGACTGAGAGGCAAGGAGCGGGGTGCGGAGCGAGGGAGACGGACGGGTGTCGCCCGGCGGCGGGCAGGTCACCAGAGGTCACTTTGTGCTTTATCTTTCACCCATTACTGTGCCGGTACTGGCGCCTATCACACCGAGACGAGGTAATGTGAGCTTCAGGCCAATGGTGGCACCCCGCCGAGCAGCAGCAGAGGACGGGCAGGGCAGCGGAGGGCCGGGGCGGTGTGGTGGCGGTGGCGAGGGCGGGGCGACTGCGCAGCGGCAGCCGGTGACGTGACAGTGATGGCCGCTATGCTGTGACTCATTCACGGGTATACACTAGCGTGGGCGGCTTTCTTGTGGCTGCAGGCTTTTGGCACTCCTCCTAGTGGGTGTTTTGTTTAAAAAAAACATCAGCATGAAGATGACGGAGGAGCGGTAAGCTTGTGAGTGCCCTGGCATGGTGGGGCACTTGTGGGGCGGCCATTTTACAGTGTGAGGCGAGGCAGCGCGATGGAGCCCCGCAGGGTGTGCAGTGCTCGCCGCGCCCCGTCGTCGCTCCGGTGTAGTGTCCGTCCGTGCCCCCCTATATTTGAGCGGTCCCCGATTTGTTTGTAAACAAAGCCGACCACGGAAATACACGGTGTAGTGTCCGTCCGTGCCCCCCTATATTTGAGAGGTCCCTGATTCGTTTGTAAACAAAGCCGACCACGGAAATACAGGGATGCACACTGTTTTTAATAAAAGTGAAGGGAGATGCATTTATTTAGCTGGTCGCCTGTCCGAGTGTCCCTACATGTTTTCTTAATTTATGTAACAGGAAAACGCTACTACCAGTATAGTAGATGAGTGGATATGTGTGCTTGGGTGGCTGCCTATCCTAGTGTCTCACATGTTTGCTCAATTTATATAATAGGAAAACATTACTTTCAGGAAAGGTAAGGCTGGTCGCTTATCCTAGAGTGTCGTACAAGTGTTGTACGTCTTTACTAATACAACAGGAAAACTTTACTCTTGGTAAAACGTAGGGTATAATTTAGCAATAGTGGGTCCCCCTATATTCCTTTCTCATCCACCTAGCCTTCACAGACTAATTATGTTCTCTTACCTGATGAACCCCCCATCGACCCCCAACCTAAGGTTTATTAAACAGACCCCATATAATCTAATGGAGGAGCTTCACTTCCCTTTCGACCCCCCCCCCTTCCATAGTATGTGTGAAACCATGTGTCTGCCTAACAAAGCTATAATAAATGAGTTAAGTAATGTGAGTTACTTGCATGTAAATATTATACGATTCCGTTAAGGGCTGTCCCTCTCTCATCCACCCCCCAGCCCCAACAAATTAATTATGTCCTCTTTCCTAGCACTCCCCCAA
This sequence comes from Eriocheir sinensis, assembly GCF_024679095.1. Lineage (NCBI taxonomy): Eukaryota > Metazoa > Arthropoda > Malacostraca > Decapoda > Varunidae > Eriocheir > Eriocheir sinensis. The sequence goes on from NW_026112004.1 coordinate 43,293, forward strand.
TCGACTCCCCCCCATTAAGTTCATTAATTAAAGACCATGTAACTTCCTAATGATGGGGGGGGGGCTTTGACTGGATCACCTGAAGATCCGCCACCCACAGGGACCACCTGAAGATCCGCCACCCCAAAGTGTCTCACCTGAAGATCCGCCACCCCAGATTGTCTCACCTGAAGATCCGCCACCCCAGATTGTCTCACCTGAAGATCCGCCACCCCCATATTCTTTCACTTGAAGATCAGCCTGACATTCAGGTGATAGGTTAGGTTAGGTTAGGTTAAGTTAGGTTAGGTTAGGTTAGGGTAGGTTACGTTAGGTCAAGTTAGGTTAGGTTAGGTTAGGTTAAGTAAGGTTAGGTTAAGTTAGGTTAAGTAAGGTTGGGTTAAGTTAGGTTAGGTTAAGTTAGGTTAGGTTAGGTTAGGTTAGGTTAGGTTATTACGATAAGTTCTCCACTCGTCACTGTGAATAATAGACTCTGGTCGAACCACTTTAGATACAATGGGAAGAAGAGTGGCAGCATCTATCAACTGAAGATCTGCCACCCCAGATTTTCTCACCTGAAGATCCGCCAACCCGAGCGCGGCTGGGGTGGCGGATCTTCAGGTGATCCCTTTGACCACCTCAATCCCCTCCCATAGGGTGTGACCGCCATATTACAAGACAAATTCTGGGGCCCTTTGAATGTCACTCACCCCTAAACATTATTTCAAGACTGCACACTCACCATCGCCCACAGCACTCATATTATTGGAGCATTTGAGGGCAGGCCATGAGGGAGGCCTCATCCACCAAGGTTTTCATTCTTCCCTTTGGGGATCTGAGGAAATCTGGGAACAGTAAAGCTGTGGGAACTGTGTCACAGTGTCCTTGTGCACCAGGCAAGCAGGTTCATACCCACCACTGGCTTAATAGCCAGACTCAGGGATGAGCACTCCACCAAGCACTGCCCCTACTACACTGGATACTGTGGATAACTAATAACTCTTTATGTAACCCAATTACTACTGGAAATATTACTGTTAACTTTACTATTGTTTGTATGTATTCATAAAAATACAGGGTATTCCATGAGTACAGTAGCATCATAAGGATTAAGATAGCTTAGGTAAGGTTTGGAAGTCTGGGTTTTAGTTCTGGACAAAACAGAGTGAAAACTTATTTCTCACACTAGATAAATTCAGATGTGTTTAGGAGTTATCTTGCGGTAAAAGTACACTATATATACCCTATGAAAGTGTGCTTGTGACCCTGTGGTGGTGTTCTCTCACTACCTGTTCTACTGTAATTACCCCATCTTCAAAGGCTCAAGCGGCTGTAGCACATGCTCTATAACTAACCTAACAGGGTGGGCTTTGTCTCGCTTTCTCATTATCCACAATGAATAATCTGAGTAATAGCGGCTTATAACAGAACCAAGTAATTTTTGCATTTGTATAAGTACCCGCAGTTGTAGAAATACGTATGTTGTGGTTGTGTTAAGGGGTCATGCATGATTACTTCAGCAGGCTCTCTGTTCTTTACTCCCTACCTCAGAAATTCTAAGTCCTTTTTTCTATAGAAAACCTACTTTTTCTTCCTGTTTTCTTCATGAAGGTTATGTATATGGCACTGAAGGTCTCACAGTGACCCTACAGAATCACTGTCAAACCTTCAATTTCCTTTAAAAGTGATTTTTTCGTAAAAAGTTTTTTTCACCTGACTTTTTTATCTTGACAAATCTCTGCTATTCTCTGGCTTCCCCCGCCCTAAAACCCCGCTTCCCACCATGTCCCCAAGTTTGCTGGGGCTGAGGCAGGGATGATAAAGGAATATATGGGAAACCACTATTACTCAGATTTACAGTTACCATTATAACTGAGGAAAATGCCAGGTGGCGTACAAAATGTTGCTGATATTTGAAAATGTGAAGGTTTTAGCAATACATGTTAAGTGAAATAAATTAATATAATAAATTAACAATGTGCACTGAATGGTCTAATACACCTAACTTAACCTAACAGGTGGGTTTGCCCCCCCTCAACACTGTCACATGATCACTGACCTAACCTATAAAGGGACAGCTACTAACCAACCCAGGTGATCATAAACCAAATATAACATAACCTTGTCTCCCTCTCACGATAATTAACTAAGTCTATAAGGGAGGGTCATTGAACCTCTCACAAGATTATTAACCAAATCTATTTATGTTTAACTAATCAACCAGTGGTATATTCCAAAGGAAGAGGGTTTCTTATTGTTTATACATATGTTGGGCGATTCTTCTTTTGGCTCTAAATATCTTCATAAGAATATACTTAACTACATAACTGTTATGAACAAATGTTTTATATAGGATGTCCCACAACGTGTTTGTTGTTGGCTGTCCTAGGATGACCCACAACATGTTAATATAACTTTCTGAAGGCTTAACAAGGGCACTTACCTTTCATCATATATACTGCCTTCTGTCTCCTCACATTTTTTATCTGATTGCGCGTTAGTTCTGGAGGATAGTGGCCATTTAGCAATAAATATTGCACAGGGCATATTTCATCCCTGTACTGCCGTAGCCTCTCCTCCAAAGACATTTCAGTGAGTTTTGACATGCTGGGGGCGCGGACGGATAGCTGTGTTGATAAACAATCCTTTGTTTACAAACACCAGCTTCTGGGCATGCGCACAGCGCGCGGGACCTCTCAAATACAGGGGGGCACGGACGGACACTACACCGGTGTTGGTCAGCTGACACGGGCATCTCGGAGTGTCCCGGGGCGTCCAGTGACTGTGTAACCTGCACGTTGATGGCGTGACACAGCAGCAGCCTTTGAACTCTAATGACACCTCGTGAGGCGACACACACACACACACACACACACACTGTGCCCATCTCCGCCACACTCTTCAAAACGGACGGAATAGTAATAACAATAATAACAGGAAGTATGCCTTCGAACAGCCTGTGCTTAAGAAGGGTGACCGCTTCAATCCCTCAAACTACCGTCCTATAGCTTTACTTTCTTGTCTATCTAAAGCTTTTGAATCAATCCTTAACCGGAAGATTAAAATGCACCATTCCACTTCTGACCTTCTATCTGATCGCCAGTATGGGTTCCGCAAGGGGTGTTCTACTGGTGATCTCCTTGCCTTCCTAACGGACTCTTGGTCATCCTCTGTTAGCCGTTTCGGTGAAACCTTTGCTATTGCGCTGGGCATATCAAAAGCTTTTGATAGGGTCTGGCACAAATCCTTGCTTTCCAAACTACCCTCCTACGGTTTCTATCCGTCTCTCTGTACCTTTATCTCCAGTTTCCTTTCTTACCGTTCTATGCCTGCTGTGGTAGACGGTCACTGTTCTTCCCTTAAACCTATTAACAGTGGTGTCCCACAGGGTTCTGTCCTATCTCCCACTCTCTTCCTGTTGTTCATTGATGATCTTCTTTCCAAAACGAACTGTCCTATCCATTCCTACGCCGATGACTCCACTCTGCATTACTCAACTTCTTTTAATAGAACACCCACCCTCAGTGGCGTACCCAAAAAGTTGAAAGATATATATATATATATATATATATATATATATATATATATATATATATATATATATATATATATATATATATATATATATATATATATATATATATATATATATATATATATATATATATATATATATATATATATATATATATATATATATATATATATATATATATATATGAGAGAGAGAGAGAGAGAGAGAGAGAGAGAGAGAGAGAGAGAGAGAGAGAGAGAGAGAGAGAGAGAAGAGATTAGGAAAGTTTTGAGAAATGGAGAGAGGGAAAGAAGGAGGCGGAGGAGGAGATAGAGGGGAGGAGGAGGATGAGGAAAAGAAAGAGTAGGAGGAGGAGGAGGAGGAGGAGGTAGGAGCAAGGAGGTAAACTAAACATTTGTTTGTCTACTTGTCTTTGCTTCCGGACGTTTCCACTCTGTTGTTTATACACACACACACACACACACACACACACACACACACACACACACGCGCGCGCGCGCGCGCGCACGGCCCGGTAGCTCAGTGGATAGAGCGTCTGGTTCACAACCAGAAGGACTGGGGTTCGATTCCCCGGCCGGGAGATGATAAGTTGGGTTTATCTTCTTTCACGTGTAGCCCATGTTCATCTAGCAGTGAGTAGGTACGCGACGTCAGGCGAGTAATTGTGACCTCGCTTTAGCTGTGTGTTGTGTGTGAGTGGTCTCAGTCCTACCCAAAGATCGGTACTATGAGCTCTGTGCTTTTCCGTAGGGGACCGGCTGGCTGGCTCGAGAGAGCCCTGCAGCAGACCAAGAGGAGAATTATACACACACACACACACACACACACACACACACACACACACACACACACACACACACACACACACACACACACACACACACACACACACACACACACACACACACACACGAGGGCCGCCATTCATCATCATAATATTGGTTCATAATGCGAGGTATATGGATTAATATGATGCTAATATGACGAGTGTTTTAATATTCTGAAAATGACTTACTGGGAAGGTTATAATGAAGAGGGCAATGATAGTGGGATTGACGATGATAGTGATGATGTTGATGCTGATAATGATGATGATGATGCTGGTGATGATGGCAGTAGTGTGAGTGGTGCATGTGATGCTGCTAGTAGTAACAACAGTAGTGGTAGTGATGGAGATGATGTGTCCAATTTCCAAGAAGGTTCGTGAAAGCTTTAACTTTTTCTTCTCTCTCATTTCCTGCCTCCCTCTTCCCTCTCTGTCTTCCTCCTCCACCCCTGTCCTACCCTCCTCCACCCCTGTCGTACCCTCCTCCACCCCTGTCGTACCCTCCTCCTCCTTCTACTATTCCTTCCTGAACTTCCCACCCTCCCACATACCATCCCTCCTCCTCTTCCTCCTTTTCCTCCTACACTAACACACTAGTAACACACAGCACCCTTAGCTTCGTCGTGTGTGTAATAATAATAATAATAATAATAATAATAATAATAATAATAATAACAATAACAATAACAATAACAATAATAATAATAATAACAATAACAATAACAATAACAACAACAACAACAACAACAACAACAGTAATGATAGTAATAATAGTAATAATAGTAAAAGTTTTATTTAGTTGAGGCAGCCGTCAGGCTGAAAATTTACATATTATAAGTAAAATTTTGTTTTGCAAATGGAACAAGTACAAAAAGAGGGGGGGCGGGGCTCGGTGGTCTGATATGTGTGGGAAGGTTGGGGCAATGGAGCTTGGGGTGGGGGAGGTGTAGTGCGGTGGTGCCGGGAAGGGGGAATGGTACGGTCTCTTCAGATGACGGTGAGGTCAGGTCATGTGTTACTTCTCAAGCCAGGCGCTGGGTTCAGGTGACAGTTGACGGTTGTGCAGCAGGTGGGCAGTTTATGGGTTTATGGGAGGTCACTCAGGTATACCCAGGCCTAGTAAGGAGGTGCTAAGCTCCTGGGTCGGAGAGACACAGGTGTTGGTTGCTGCCCGGCTGGGTGATGTAGCTGTGGGAACAAGTGCACAGCGTTGATGAAGTTGCCGACATCTTGCTCCGAGCCTGAGTAACGAGGCTGCCACACTGCTTGCCACCTGAACTGACCTTCCGCTGCTGCTGGGTGACCGAAAGAGTATGCTTCGAAACTTCAGGGTGTCGGCCGGGACGCGTTGGGTGACGAGGCGTTGGTGACAGTTCTCACTCGCCTTCCAGCACCGCTAACACACTGCACTCACTGTGTATCTATATGTCATATCATTTAACAAAAGTTCTTTGGAGTAATGAGCTCCTCAAATAAATGAGAAGGGGCGAGGGAATAGGGAGCGAAGGAAAAGGGAAAGGTGGCTGCTATGGGGAGCGCCATGTGGCACGTCTTGACCCCGTGAGGGTCAGGATATTATGTGTGTGTGTGTGTGTGTGTGTGTGTGTGTGTGTGTGTGTGTGTGTGTGTGTGTGTGTGTGTGTGTGTGTGTGTGTGTGTGTGTGTGTGTGTGTGTGTGTGTGTGTGTGTGTGTGTGTGTGTGTGTGTGTGTGTGTGTGTGTGTGTGTGTGTGTGTGTGTGTGTGTGTGTGTGTGTGTGTGTGTGTGTGTGTGTGTGTGTGTGTGTGTGTGTGTGTGTGTGTGTGTGTGTGTGTGTGTGTGTGTGTGTGTGTGTGTGTGTGTGTGTGTGTGTGTGTGTGTGTGTGTGTGTGTGTGTGTGTGTGTGTGTGTGTGTGTGTGTGTGTGTGTGTGTGTGTGTGTGTGTGTGTGTGTGTGTGTGTGTGTGTGTGTGTGTGTGTGTGTGTGTGTGTGTTTCTGGCAAGCATACGACGTAACTAGGAAGAAAATAAAGTAAAGGAGAGAGAGAGAGAGAGAGAGAGAGAGAGAGAGAGAGAGAGAGAGAGAGAGAGAGAGAGAGAGAGAGAGAGAGAGAGAGAGTGTGTGTGTGTTGTTGTGTGTTTCTGGCAAGCATACGACGTAACTAGGAAGAAAATAAAGTAAAGAAATGAGAGAGAGAGAGAGAGAGAGAGAGAGAGAGAGAGAGAGAGAGAGAGAGAGAGAGAGAGAGAGAGAGAGAGAGAGAGAGAGAGAGAGAGAGTTTATCAAATACCGCAAAATGAAATATAAATGTTTTCTTTACACCATTAGAATTGATACTTTCACAGAAGGAATTGCCTAGCCGAGGGCTGCGTTCCATGGAGCTCGCTAATGATGTATCAGTACCCATAAGCTGTTGTAATTTATCTCCACGTGATATAGTCATCCACAAGGTACAATCTTTCATTTTATAAGTCACCTTTCGACGTGGCCGGCGGGACTAGCGGAGGTGCCAGAGCCCATTATGAACTCCAATGAGTGCCAGGACTCGAACCCGGGCCTTTTGAGTAGGTCAGGGCAGCAAACCAACTACGCCACCGATGAGCTAAGAGATCACCGCGCCAGAAGCCACTTCTGCGGCCAATACCTGACGCCCCAGCCCCGCACTGTGGACATGAAGGTGACGGTGACGCCGCTCATTCTCGTGACTTGTTGGAAACGCTTTAAATCAACCCAATATGGCACATATGGTGAACACCACTGAGTGCCAGGATTCGAACCCGGCCTTCTGGTTTGCTGCCCTGACTTTTGCTCAGAAGGGCCGGGTTCGAATCCTGGCACTCAGTGGTGTTCATTATGGGACATTTTCACTGTGTTAATACAGTTTCTCTAAAGGAGGTGCCACATCACCGACGCCACCCTCCCTCTACCTCAAATTGTTAACTGTTAACTAATTTTGAATAGGCTCTAAAGACTCTGTGTACTCTTAACTATATGATACAGTCATGTAGTTCTATGACGGATTTTTTTTTTTTTTTTTAGGACAAAAGAATGAATTTGTACACATCCCTATACACCCAGGCCACGGCACCCGGACAGATATCTCCTGGGTGGTGTGGGGAGTAGATCAAAGCATGATAATTTATAATGGAAAAACGTCGATTGAGTGAAGGAGTGAAGGAGACAGTGAGTGAGGAAAGGAGGGAGGGAGGGAGTGATGAGTGGGTGAGCGAAAGAGGGAGGGAGGGAGTGATGAATGGGTGAGCGAAAGAGGGAGGGAGGGAGTGATGAGTGGGTGAGCGAAAGAGGGAGGAGGGAGGGAGGGAGGAGTGATGAGTGGGTGAGCGAAAGAGGGAGGGAGGAGGGAGTGATGAGTGGGTGAGCGAAAGAGGGAGGGAGGGAGGGAGGGAGGATGAGTGGGTGAGCGAAAGAGGGAGGGAGGGAGGGAGGAGGGAGTGATGAGTGGGTGAGCGAAAGAGAGAGAGGGAGGGAGGGAGGGAGGATGAGTGGGTGAGCGAAAGGAGGGAGGGAGGAGGAGGTGTGATGAGTGGGTGAGCGAAGGAGGGAGGGAGTGAGGGAGTGATGAGTGGGTGAGCGAAGGAGGGAGGGAGGGAGGGAGTGATGAGTGGGTGAGCGAAGGAGGGAGGGAGGAGGGAGTGATGAGTGGGTGAGCGAAGGGAGGGAGGGAGGAGGGAGTGATGAGGGTGAGCGAAAGAGGGAGGGAGGGAGGGAGGGAGTGATGAGTGGGTGAGCGAAAGAGGGAGGGAGGGAGGGAGTGATGAGTGGGTGAGCGAAAGAGGGAGGGAGGGAGGGAGGGAGTGATGAGTGGGTGAGCGAAAGAGGGAGGGAGGGAGGGAGGGAGTGATGAGTGGGTGAGCGAAGGAGGGAGGGAGGGAGGGAGTGATGAGTGGGTGAGCGAAGGAGGGAGGGAGGGAGGGAGTGATGAGTGGGTGAGCGAAGGAGGGAGGGAGGAGGGAGGATGAGTGGGTGAGCGAAAGAGGGAGGGAGGAGGGAGGGAGGATGAGTGGGTGAGCGAAAGAGGGAGGGAGGGAGGGAGGGAGGATGAGTTGGTGAGCGAAGGAGGGAGGGAGGGAGAGAGGGAGGGAGTGATGAGTGGGTGAGCGAAGGAGGGAGGGAGGGAGGGAGGGAGTGATGAGTGGGTGAGCGAAAGAGGGAGGGAGGGAGGGAGGGAGTGATGAGTAGGTGAGCGAAAGAGGGAGGGAGGGAGGGAGGGAGGATGAGTGGCTGAGCGAAAGAGGGAGGGAGGGAGGTAGGGAGTGATGAGTGGGTGAGCGAAAGAGGGAGGGAGGGAGGGAGGATGAGTGGGTGAGCGAAGGAGGGAGGGAGGGAGGGAGGATGAGTGGGTGAGAGAAGGAGGGAGGGAGGGAGGGAGTGATGAGTGGGTGAGCGAAAGAGGGAGGGAGGGAGGGATTGATGAGTGGGTGATAGAAGTAGGGAGGGAGGGAGGGATTGATGAGTGGGTGAGCGAAGGAGGGAGGAGGAGGGAGGGAGGATGAGTGGGTGAGCGAAAGAGGGAGGGAGGGAGGGAGGATGAGTGGGTGAGCGAAGGAGGGAGGGAGGGAGGAGGATGAGTGGGTGAGCGAAGGAGGGAGGGAGGAGGGAGGATGAGTGGGTGAGCGAAAGAGGGAGGGAGGGAGGGAGTGATGAGTGGGTGAGCGAAGGAGGGAGGGAGGGAGGGAGTTATGAGTGGGTGAGCGAAGGAGGGAGGGAGGGAGGGTGTGATGAGTGGGTGAGCGAAAGAGGGAGGGAGGGAGGGAGGGAGTGATGAGTGGGTGAGCGAAGGAGGGAGGGAGGGAGGGAGGGAGTGATGAGTGGGTGAGCGAAGGAGGGAGGCAGGGAGGGAGGATGAGTGGGTGAGCGAAGGAGGGAGGGAGGGAGGGAGGGAGGAGGAGTGATGAGTGGGTGAGCGAAGGAGGGAGGGAGGGAGGGAGGATGAGTGGGTGAGCGAAAGAGGGAGGGAGGGAGGGAGGATGAGTGGGTGAGCGAAGGAGGGAGGGAGGGAGGGAGGATGAGTGGGTGAGCGAAAGAGGGAGGGAGGGAGGGAGGATGAGTGGGTGAGCGAAAGAGGGAGGGAGGGAGGATGAGTGGGTGAGCGAAGGAGGGAGGGAGGGAGGAGTGATGAGTGGGTGAGCAGCGAAGGAGGGAGGGAGGGAGGGTGTGATGAGTGGGTGAGCGAAGGAGGGAGGGAGAGAGGGAGGGATGAGTGGGTGAGCGAACGAGGGAGGGAGGGAGGGAGGATGAGTGGGTGAGCGAAGGGAGGGAGGGAGGGAGGAGGAGGATGAGTGGGTGAGCGAAAGAGGGAGGAGGGAGGGAGGATGAGTGGGTGAGCGAATGAGGGAGGGAGGGAGGAGGGAGTGATGAGTGGGTGAGCGAAGGAGGGAGGGAGGGATTGATGAGTGGGTGAGCGAAAGAGGGAGGGAGGGAGGGGAGGGAGGGAGGGAGGATGAGTGGGTAAGCGAAAGAGGGAGGAGGAGGGAGGGAGGGAGGAGGGAGGATGAGTGGGTGAGCGAAAGAGGGAGGGAGGGAGGAGGGAGGTATTGATGAGTGGGTGAGCGAAGGAGGGAGGGAGGAGAGAGGGAGGATGAGTGGGTGAGCAGAGGGAGGGAGGGAGGGAGGGAGGATGAGTGGGTGAGCGAAAGAGGGAGGGAGGGAGGGAGGGAGGATGAGTGGGTGAGCGAAAGAGGGAGGGAGGGAGGGAGTGATGAGTGGGTGAGCGAAAGAGGGAGGGAGGGAGTGATGAGTGGGTGAGCGAAGGAGGGAGGGAGGGAGTGATGAGTGGGTGAGCGAAGGAGGGAGGGAGGGAAGGAGTGATGAGTGGGTGAGCGAAAGAGCGAGGGAGGGAGTGATGAGTGGGTGAGCGAAGGAGGGAGGGAGGGAGGGGAGGATGAGTGGGTGAGCGAAGGAGGGAGGGAGGGAGGATGAGTGGGTGAGCGAAAGGAGGGAGGGAGGAGGGAGGATGAGTGGGTGAGCGAAAGAGGGAGGGAGGGAGTGATGAGTGGGTGAGCGAAGGAGGGAGGGAGGGAGGGAGGATGAGTGGGTGAGCGAAGGAGGGAGGGAGGGAGGAGTGATGAGTGGGTGAGCGAAGGAGGGAGGGAGGGAGGGAGGATGAGTGGGTGAGCGAAGGAGGGAGGGAGGGAGGGAGTGATGAGTGGGTGAGCGAAAGAGGGAGGGAGGGAGGGAGGGAGGATGAGTGGGTGAGCAGAGGAGGGAGGGAGGGAGGGAGGGAGGATAAGTGGGTGAGCGAAAGAGGGAGGGAGGGAGGGAGGGAGTGATGAGTGGGTGAGCGAAGGAGGGAGGGAGGGAGGGAGGGAGGGAGGGAGTGATGAGTGGGTGAGCGAAGGAGGGAGGGAGGGAGGGTGTGATGAGTGGGTGAGCGAAAGAGGGAGGGGAGGGAGGAGGGAGGATGAGTGGGTGAGCGAAAGGAGGGAGGGAGGAGGGAGGAGTGATGAGTGGGTGAGCGAAAGAGGGAGGGAGGGAGGAGGTGTGATGAGTGGGTGAGCGAAGGAGGGAGGATGGGAGGGAGTGATGAGTGGGTGAGCGAAGGAGGGAGGGAGGGAGGGAGGATGAGTGGGTGAGCGAAAGAGGGAGGGAGGAGGGAGGATGAGTGGGTGAGCGAAGGAGGGAGGGAGGGAGGAGGGAGGAGGAGTGATGAGTGGGTGAGCGAAAGAGGGAGGGAGGGAGGGAGGGAGGGAGGCAGTGATGAGTGGGTGAGCGAAAGAGGGAGGGAGGGAGGGAGGGAGGGAGTGATGAGTGGGTGAGCGAAAGAGGGAGGGAGGGAGGGAGGGAGGGAGTGATGAGTGGGTGAGCGAAGGAGGGAGGGAGGGATTGATGAGTGGGTGAGCGAAAGAGGGAGGGAGGGAGGAGGGAGAGGAGGGAGGGAGTGATGAGTGGGTAAGATAAAGAGGGAGGGAGGGAGGGAGGGAGGAATTGATGAGAGGGTGAGCGAAACAGGGAGGGAGGGAGGGAGGAGGTATTGATGAGTGGGTGAGCGGAGGGAGGGAGGGATGAGTGGGTGAGCGAAAGAGGAGGGAGGAGGGAGGGAGGGAGGATGAGTGGGTAAGCGAAAGAGGGAGGGAGGGAGGGAGGTATTGATGAGTGGGTGAGCGAAAGAGGGAGGGAGGGAGAGAGGGAGTGATGAGTGGGTGAGCGAAAGAGGGAGCGAAGGAGGGAGGAGTGATGAGTGGGTGAGCGAAAGAGGGAGGGAGGGAGTGATGAGTGGGTGAGCGAAAGAGGGAGGGAGGGAGGGAGGGAGGTATTGATGAGTGGGTGAGCGAAAGAGGGAGGGAGGGAGGGAGGGAGTGATGAGTGGGTGAGCGAAAGAGGGAGGGAGGGAGGGAGGGAGGTATTGATGAGTGGGTGAGCGAAAGAGGGAGGGAGGGAGAGAGTGATGAGTGGGTGAGCGAAAGAGGGAGGGAGGGAGTGATGAGTGGGTGAGCGAAAGAGGGAGGGAGGGAGGGAGGGAGTGATGAGTGGGTGAGCGAAAGAGGGAGGGAGGGAGTGATGGGTGGGTGAGCGAAAGAGGGAGGGAGGGAGAGAGGGAGTGATGAGTGGGTGAGCGAAAGAGGGAGGGAGGGAGTGATGAGTGGGTGAGCGAAAGAGGGAGGGAGGGAGGGAGGGAGGTATTGATGAGTGGGTGAGCGAAAGAGGGAGGGAGGGAGGGAGGGAGTGATGAGTGGGTAAGCGAAAGAGGGAGGGAGGGAGGGAGTGATGAGTGGGTGAGCGAAAGAGGGAGGGAGGGAGGGAGGGAGTGATGAGTGGGTGAGCGAAAGAGGGAGGGAGGGAGGGAGGGAGTGATGAGTGGGTGAGCGAAAGAGGGAGGGAGGGAGGGAGGGAGGGAGTGATGAGTGGGTGAGCGAAAGAGGGAGGGAGGGAGGGAGTGATGAGTGGGTAAGCGAAAGAGGGAGGGAGGGAGGGAGGGAGTGATGAGTGGGTAAGCGAAAGAGGGAGGGAGGGAGGGAGGGAGGGAGTGATGAGTGGGTGAGCGATTACAGAACAACTCCACGAAGGGGATATTGCAGATGAAACAAACATCGAATATAGGGAAAATACACTAAAAGAACATCAGAAAAAAGAACATAAGAACATAAGAACGCAGGAGTCTACAAGAGGCCGGTAGGCCTGTACGAGGCAGCTCCTTTGACCCTAAGCTCCCGTGTATCTAACCCCACCTAATATCGCTGTCCATGAATTTATCTAGTCTATTTTTGAATGTGACAATTGTATTGGCACTCACCACATGACTGCTAAGCCTATTCCACTCATCCACCACCCTGTTAGTAAACCAATTTTTGCCTATGTCCCTGTTGAATCTGAATTTATCCAGTTTAAACCCATTACTTCGTGTCCTTCCCGGCTCTCTTACCAACAAAACCTTATGAATGTCTCCCTTATTAAAGCCCTTCATCCATTTATAAACCTCGATCATGTCTCCACGTACTCTTCGCCTTTCTAGAGAATGCAAGTTTAAATGTTTGAGTCTTCCCTGGTATGGCAAGTTTCTCAACCCCTGAATCATCTTAGTCATCCTCCTCTGCACCGATTCTAACATTTTGATATCCATTCTATAGTAAGGTGACCAGAACTGAACCGCATAGTCAAGATGAGGTCTAACTAATGCTAAATATAGTTTGAGGAAGCCTTCGGGGCTTCTGTTGCTTACGCTCCTTGAAATAAATCCCAGTACCCTATTAGCTTGATTTCTAGCTTTAATGCATTGTGCCCTTGGACGGAGATCAGAGCTCACTAAGACCCCTAAATCCCTCTCGCACCCAGACCTACTTATGAGAGTGTCATTTAAGCAATAGTTATGTGAGGGGTTGTTCCTACCTACACTCAGAATACTGCACTTCCCTACATTGAACTCCATCTGCCATTTATCCGCCCAGTCATACAATCTGTTGAGTTCACCTTGGAGAATACTAGCGTCCTGATCCGACTCGATTACTCTACCGATCTTGGTATCATCTGCAAATTTACTAACATCACTACTAATTCCTGTATCTAAGTCATTGATATAAATAATAAACAAAAGTGGACCTAATACCGAACCTTGTGGGACCCCACTCGTAACACATCCCCAGTCAGATCTTTTACCATTGATTTGCACTCTTTGCTTCCTATTGCTAAGCCACGCCTTGACCCAGCTCAAAACTTTACCCTCTACTCCGTGAGCCTGTAATTTAAGCAACAGTCGTTGGTGAGGAACTTTGTCAAACGCTTTACTAAAATCAAGATAGAATACATCATAATTTTCTTCTCTGTCAACCGCCTCAAATACTTTATTGTAGAAGGACAAGAGATTGGTGAGGCATGACCTACCTTTTGTGAACCCATGCTGCGAGTCGTGAATTAAGCTATGTTTCTCTAGATGCTCCCGAATGTTCCTGGCTATTATGGACTCCAGCATCTTGCCTATAACCGATGTTAAGCTAATTGGGCGATAGTTTGAAGCAACTGACCTGTCCCCCTTTTTAAAAATCGGCGTCAGATTAGCTACTTTCCATAGGCTCGGCACATAGCCAGTATTTACCGACATCTTAAAGATGTCGGTTAGTGGGTTACTGAGTATATCGCTTAATTCCTTTAATACCCTCGGAAATATCCCGTCAGGACCTGGCGACTTGTTCTTCTTAAGCTTATCTATCTCATCCTGAGCTACTTGCCTGGTAATGATTATATCCCTCAATTTATCGCCATCCCCGCCCTCGTACACCTGAACTCTTTCCGGTATAGTCGCTCGATCCTCCTGTGTGAATACTGAAAGGAAGTAGTCGCTCAACAATGTGCTCATATTTTCGTAATTTTCTACTAGCTCCCCTGTGTTTGTTTTCAGCGGTCCAATTTTCTCCCGTGTTTTTGTTCTATACATCTGAAAGAAGCCCTTAGGATTACTTTTCGCCTCATTTGCTACTTTGATCTCATAGTTCCTTTTTGCTATCCTGGTGTTTTTCTTAACTAATCTAGATAGTTCGACGTACCGGCCCCTGAGCCCTGAGATAATGCAGGAGAGAAATTCCAGGAAATAGATAAGATGGAAGCACACCCTGAAAAAATGGGAAAAATGAGATAAAACATATACAAAAATCCAGCAAGAAGGCCTTTGGTGCCGTATATTGGTACGGGTGAGCCTTCTCTGGGGTGAAGGAGACTCAGCTGTGGCAAGATACGGCACCAGGTGGAGGCAATACAGGTGTTCTACACCACTCCAGCGCACTACAAAAATGACACCGGAGACAGGGTAATACAGAATAAAGAATACCAGGAAAAAGAAACACAACATCAACAAAGGGAAAACAACAGCAGTAACAATAATAACAACAACATCAAAATATATAAATAAACTAGCACCCAGGCGTCTGGTGTGGTATGTTGGTACGGGCGAGGCTTCTCTGGGGTGAAGGAGACTCGTCTGTAGCAGGGTACGGCATCACCAAGAGAAGCCGATATAGAAGCAACACCAGGTAAAGGAAAATGAAGAACGAGAACACAAGGGAAATACAGTAACAGGAACAGCAGGAAAAAGATAAGATGATAAACCAACATTTAAATAAGGAAATGGTCATCATCCTCATTTTCGGCTCCAAGTAACATCAAGAAAATGACGAGTCGTCTCTTGCGGGGTGAGACAGGCTCACCCGGACCAAAGGACATCACAAGAGGAGGATAGAAATAAGAACAGCAAGAGAAGAAAATTATATGAAAGCGGAAAAGAACTTTAAGAAAACATAAAAGAAGAAAAGAAATAGAAAAAAGGAATAGAATAGAAAGAAAAAAATTAGATAAAGTAATAAATAATTAAATAATTCAATTAATAAATAACCATACAACTAACTATTTAACCAGCTCCTTCACTAATTAACTTTTTGTCTCATTAAGGAGAAGAGAGCTGTTAGACCCAAAATTAAGAGGAAAGAGATAAAGTTTAACTAAAACACCTGAACATTTCATGAAGAACAGAAGGAAATGAATGTCACCCTAAACACACTGGCATGTTTCATGTTTTCTTATAATGCTTTGACCTTGACGACAGAAAACTCTCTCTCTCTCTCTCATTTATCTCTATATCACTTTCTCTGGCTCCATGTTTATATACGTAAAATGTATGTGCACTCCAGCATCTCGTTTTTCATGTAAACCTGTTTTTGTATGTGAACATTATTAAAGTAATATTTAGTAGTCCGCCCACACCCACACACACCTACACCCATACCCCACCCACATCCACCCACAAACCCACACCCATAACCCACCCATACCCACCCACAAACCCACACCCATAACCCACCCACACCCACCCACAAACCCACACCCATAACCCACCCACACCCATAACCCACCCACACCCACCCACAAACCCACACCCATAACCCACACCCATCCACCTACACCCATAACCCACCCACACCCACACCCACACCCATAACCCTCACCCGATTTCCCATGGAATGGTTACTGCTTCCAGGAGAGAGACCCCTCTGTGTGTGCCCAGCGCATCACAGAGGTGATGTTTCTGGAATGGAGGCATACATTCCACGTTCTTTCTCTACTCCTCATGCTAAATAGCCTTAGTTTAATCATGCTTGTTCTCATGCTATTAAAGATAGAGAGGCAGCTCACAAAAGGTTCCAGAGCCTTCGAACTCCCGTTAACTATGACCTTTACATTTCAGCCCGGAATCGTGACAAATCCATTCTCCGATTTACCAAAACTTCTTTTATGAATAGAAAATGTCAACACCTTGCTTCTTCTAATTCTTTCCGTGACTTCTTACATCTAGCCAAAAATATCTTCAATTTCACATCTTCCTCTTTCCCTCCTCTCCTTAACCCTGACGGCAGCACTGCCGTCTCATTTTTTTTTTTTACAGCTACGGATACAGTTCAAGGGCGTAGTGAAAAAATAAAAAGAGGCCCACTACTTACTGCTCCCGAACAGAGGTTAAAGGAGTGTTCAAAATCAGAGGTCAATTTCGGAAGGAGAGGTGTCCTGATACCCTCCTCTTGAAAGAGTTCAAGTCATAGGCAGGAGGAAATACAGATGAAGGAAGATTGTTCCAGAGTTTACCAGCGTGAGGGATGAAAGAGTGAAGATGCTGGTTAACTCTTGCATAAGGGGTTTGGACAGTATAGGGATGAGCATGAGTAGAAAGTCTTGGGTAGCGGGGCCGCGGGAGGAGGGGAGGCATGCAGTTAGCAAGTTCAGAAGAGCAGTCAGCATGAAAATATCGATAGAAGATAGAAAGAGAAGCAACATGGCGGCGGAATTTGAGAGGTAGAAGACTATCAGTATGAGGAGGAGAGCTGATGAGACGAAGAGCCTTGATTCCACTCTGTCAAGGAGAGCTGTGTGAGTGGACCCCCCCCTACACACATGAGATGCATACTCCATACGAGGGCGGACAAGGCCCCTGTAAATGGACAGCAACTGTGGGGAGGAGAAGAACTGGTGGAGACGGTACAGAACGCCCAGCCTCGAGGAAACTGATTTAGTAAGAGATGAGATATGAAGTTTCCAGTTGAGATTTTGAGTTAAGGATATAGCGAGGATGTTTAGTGTTGAGGAAGGTGATAGCTGGGTGTTGTCAAAGAATAGGGGATATTTGTTTGGAAGATTGTGTCGAGTGGATAGGTGGAGAAACTGTGTTTTTGAGGCTTTGAAGGACACCAGGTTCCTCTTGTCCCTATCGGAAATAATAGTAAGGGCTGAGGCTCAGCGTTCTGCAGCCTCCAGCCTTGAGTCGTTAAGCTCCTGTGGGGTGGGTCTTCTATTAAAAGAAGTTGAGTAATGCAGAGTGGAATCATCGGCATAGGAATGTATAGGACAGTTCGTTTTGGAAAGAAGATCATCAATGAACAAAAGAAAGAGTGGGAAATAGGACAGAACCCTGTGGGACACCACTGTTGGTAGGTTTAGGGGAAGAACAGTGACCGTCTACCACCGCGGAGATAGAACGGCCGGAAAGGAAACTGGAGATAAAGGAGCAGAGAGAGGGATATAATCCGAAAGAGGACCGTTTAGAGAGCAAAAACTTGTGCCATACGCTATCGAAGGCTTTCGATATGTCTAGCGCAACAGAGAAAGTTTCACCGAAACGGCTAAGAGAGGATGACCAGGAGTCAGTTAAGAGAGCAAGAAGATCGCCAGTAGAACGCCCCTTGCGGAACCCATACTGGCGATCAGATAGAAGGTTAGAATTGGAAAGGTGCTTTTGAATCTTTCGGTTAAGGATTGATTCAAAAGCTTTAGATAGACAGGACAATAAAGCTATAGGACTATAGGGATTGGAACGGTCACCCTTCTTAGGCACAGGCTGTACAAAGGCATACATGCAGCAGGAAGAAAAGGTAGATGTTGATAGGCAGAGACGAGTTTGACCAGGCAGGGTGTCAGCACGGAAGCACAGTTTTTAAGGACAATAAGAGGCACTCCATCAGGTCCATAATCCTTCTGAGGATTGAGGCCAGAGAGGGCATAGAAAACATCATTTCGAAGAATCTTTATAACAGGCATAAAGGAGTCAGAGGGGGGATGAGTAGGAGGAATATGCCCAGAATCGTCCAGAGTGGAGTTTTTGGAAAAAAAGTTTGAGAGAAGAGTTCAGCCTTAGAGATAGATGAGACGGCAGTGTTGCCGTCAGGACTGAGGAGTGGAGGGAAAGATGAAGAAGTGAGGTTGGAGATATTTTTTACTAGATGCCAGAAGTCACGGGAAGAGTTAGAGAAAGCAAGGTTTTGGCATTTTCTATTAATAAAAGAGTTTTTGGTTAGTCGGATAATAGATTTGGCACGATTCCGGGCATAAATGTAAATTTCATAATTAGCATTAGTTTGAAGGCTCTGATACCTTTTGTGAGCTGCCTCTCTATCATTGACAGCACGAGAACAAGCGTGATTAAACCAAGGCTTTTTAGTGTGAGGAGTAGAAGAAGAACGAGGAATGTATGCCTCCATTCCAGAGCCAATCAGCTCTGTGATGCGCTGAGCACACACAGATGGGTCTCTATCCTGGTAGCAATAATCATTCCACGGGACATCGGAAAAGTACATCCTCAGGTCGTCCCACCGGGGTGAAGCAAAATGCCAGATGCATCGCCTCTTCGGTGGGTCCAGAGGATGTACAGGAGCGATAGGACAGGATGCAGAAATAAGATTGTGATCGGAGGAGTCCAATGGAGAGAACAGTTTGACATAATAAGCAGAAGGGTTAAAGGTATGGAAGAGGTCTAGAATGTTGGGCCGGTCTCCAAGACGGTCGGGAATACGTGTAGGGTGCTGGACCAACTGCTCTAGGTCGTTGAGGATAGCAAAGTTGTAGGCTTGTTCACCAGGATGAAAGCCAAAGCTGGTGGTGAACATTGAAATCTCCTAGGATGGAGATTTCAGCGAAGGGAGAGTGGGTCAAGATGTGCTCCACTTTAGAGTTCAAATAGTCAAAGAATTTTACATAGTTAGTAGAGTTAGGTGAGAGATAAACAGCACTGATGTATTTAGCAATAGAATGACAATGAAGTCTTAGCCAGATGGTAGAAAATTCAGAAGAGTCAAGGTTGTGGGCACGAGAGCAAGTGATGTCGTTGCGCACGTAGGAGCAACATCCAGCTCTGGATTGAAATTTAGGATAGAGATAGTAGGAGGGAGCAGAGTAGAGATTGCTGCAAGTTCCCTCAGAAACCTGTGTTTCGGTAAGGAAGAGAAGGTGAAGTTTAGAGGAGGAGAGATAATGTTCCACAGAATGAAAATTAGAACGAAGACCGCGAATGTTGCAGAAATTGAGAAGAAAGAGGTTCGAGGAGTTAACAAGATACCTCTCGGGTCGGCAGCCAGAAGGGGAGTCCTCCCTGGGGGATTTTGTGGTCCCCCCCCCCTTCCAGGAAGGGACTCCGAGGCTTGATGTAAGTGCGACTTTTTGAAATTTGAATTTTGGGAAAAGGTGTAAATGTTGTGTGAATGTAGTGTGGTGTGGATAGAGAGAGGATCTGTCTTTAGAGATCATGCTGAACTACTCTCTGGTGTTGGTGAGACAATAAGGAAACGGTTAATGAGGACATGGGAAGGGTCTTTGGAGGGCTTCAGCTCCCTTCTCACCTCCCATATCTACCTCACCGGAAGTGGCTTCCGCCCATTCGGTAGGTGTCTTCCTACCTACTCCAGCCAAGTCATCTGTCTCTAAGGCTGAACCCTTCGCTCAGACTTTCCGTAGGAACTCCACCTTGGACGATTCTGGGCATATTCCTCCTACCCATCCCCCCTCTGACTCCTTTATGATTGTTATTAAGATTCTTCCAAATGATGTTTTCTATGCCCTCTTGCCAAAAACTCTCAGAAGGCTTATGGACCTGATGGAATGCCTCTTATTGTATTTAAAAACTGTGGTTCCGTGCTGACACCCTGCTTGGTCAAACTCTTTCGTCTCTGCCTATCAACATCTACCTTTCCTTCCTGCTAGAAGTATGCCTTTGTACAGCCTGTGCCTAAGAAGGGTGACCGTTCCAATCCCTTAAACTACCGCCCTATAGCTTTACTTTCCTGTCTATCTAAAGCTTTTGAATCAATCTCAACCAGAAGATTCAAAAGCACCTTTCCACTTCTAACCTTCTATCTGATCGCCAGTATGGGTTCCGCAGGGGGCGTTCTACTGGCGATCTTCTTGCTCTCTTAACTGACTCCTGGTCATCCTCTCTCTGCCGTTTGGGTGATACTTTCTCTGTTGCGCTAGACAAATCGAAAGCCTTCGATAGAGTCTGGCACAAGTCTTTGCTTTCTAAACTGCCCTCTTTCGGATTCTATCCCTCTCGCTGTTCCTTTATCTCCAGTTTCCTTTCCGGCCGTTCTACCTCCGCTGTGGTAGACGGTCACTGGTCTTCCCTAAGCCTATCAACAGTAGTGTTCCACAGGGCTCTGTCCTATCACCCTCTCTCTTCCTGTTATTCATCAGTGATCTTCTTCCCGTAACAAACTGTCCTGTCCACTCATACGCCGACGACTCCACCGTGCATTATTCAACTTCTTTCAATAGAAGACCATTACAACAGGAAGTACACGACTACAGACTGGAGGCTGCAGAACGCTTAACCTCAGACCTTGCTATCATTTCCGATTGAGGCAGAAGGAACCTTGTGTCCTTCAATGCCTCAAAAACTCAATTTTTACACCTATCAACTCGACACAATCTTCCAAACACCTATCCCCTATTCTTAGACAACACTCAGCTATCACCTTCTTCAACACTAAACACCCTCGGTCTATCCTTTACTCAAATTCCCTACTGGAATCTTCACATCTCTCTCGGTAAATCAGCTTCCTCGAGATTGGGCGTTCTGTATCGTCTCCGCCAGTTCTTCTCCCCCGCGCAGTTGCTATCCATATACAGGGGCCTTGTCCACCTTTGTATGGAGTATGCATCTCACGTGTGGGGGGCTCCACTCACACAGCTCTTCTCGACAGAGTGGAGTCTAAGGCTCTTCGTCTCATCAGCTGTCCTCCTCCTACTGATAGTCTCCTATCTCTTAAATTCCGTCGCGATGTTGCCTCTCTTTCTATCTTCTATCGATATTCCCACGCTGACTGCTCTTCTGAACTTGCTAACTGCATGCCTCCCTTCCTCCCGCCGCCCCGCTGCACACGACTTTCTATTCATGCTCATCCCTATACTGTCCAAACCCCTTATGCAAGAGTTAACCAGCATCTTCACTCTTTCATCCCTCACCCTGGTAAACTCTAGAACAATCTTCCTTCATCTGTATTTCCTCCTGCCTACGACTTGAACTCTTTCAAGAGAAGGGTATCAGGACACCTCTCCCTCCCGAAATTGATCTCTCTTTCGGCCACCTCTTATGATTCTTTTTTTAGGAGCAGCGAGTAGCGTTTTTTATTTTTATTATCGTCTCCATTTTTTGTGCCCTTGAACTGCCTCCTTTGTTGTAAAATAAAAATAAAAACCCACCCACACCCATTACCCACCCACACCCACACCCATAACCCACACCCACCCACCCACATCCATAACCCACACCCACCCACCCACACCCATAACCCACACCCACCCACCCAGACCCACACCCATCCACCCACACCTACACCCCCACCCACCCACCCACCCACCCACACACACACACACACACACACACACACACACACACACACATACATACATACATATATACATACATACATAAATACATATATACTTACATACATACATACATACATATACACACAGAGAGAGAGAGAGAGAGAGAGAGAGAGAGAGAGAGAGAGAGAGAGAGAGAGAGAGAGAGAGAGAGAGAGAGAGAGAGAGAGAGAGAGAGAGAGAGAGAGAGAGAGAGAGAGAGAGAGAGAGAGAGAGAGAGAGAGAGAGAGAGAGATTGATTTGATTTGATTGATTGATTGATTTATTTACCTCAAGGTTGTTACATATAATATTTTACACATTGTCTTTAAGTAATAGTTATGTGAGGGGTTGTTGCTACCTACACTGAGAATACTGCACTTCCCTACATTGAACTCCATCTGCCATTTATCCGCCCAGTCAAACAATCTGTTTAGTTCATCCTGGAGAATACTAGCGTCCTGATCCGACTCAATTACTCTACCGATCAGGTCTGACGCGCTATTCCAGCTATTTCAATGAAACGACAGTTAATAGATGGCGCACAGTCGACAAATAAATTAAACATCTTTTATGTAAATGCCCGTAGCATCATTCAGAAGCGTAGCCACTTGATAATACATGCAATTACTGAAAAACCTGACTTCATTTAGATCACGGAAACATGGCTGAATATGCGCGATAAACATCACTTAGGTGAAGTAGCTCTAAATGGTTACAATGCGTTTGCTAAATGTCGTCTACACAAAAAAGGAGGAGGTGTAATAATATATGCGAAAATAATTTAGAAGTCATTCAGATAAACATAGCCAAAACAGAGGCTTATGATTCATTGTATGTACAAGTAACGATCAATAATTAAAAGTATGTTCTGGGCGTAATTTACTGACCTCCTATATCAAATGAAGATATTGATGGAAATCTCTACGCAGAGATAAATAGTTATCAGAAATAAAATGCAATAATTTGCGGTGACTTCAGTAACCCCTCCGTTAACTGGAATGCACTTTCTGGCGACAGAGAAGGAGAGATATTAATTAACTTTGCACAAAATTCATTTCCTAATCAAACAGTTACCATGCCGACACGCGGAAATAATATTCTTGATTTAATCTTCGCGACCGATAGTCATCTCATAACTGCCTGTGAGGTAGGCGAGCAATTTGCAAGCAGTGACCACAACATAATAGTATATGCTTTGAATATTGAAACAAAAGCACGAGCAAACTCACTCTTAATACCTAGTTATAGTAAAGCAAATTTTACCTTCGTAAAAAGAGAACTGGCTTCAGTAAATTGGAATCATTTGCTCAGCAACGTCACCGTTCAAGAAATGTATAATCGTTTTACTGCACGAATCACAGCGAGCGTTTTTCGATTCATTTTACTCAAGCCACGAAGGACTGATAATCAAAACCGTTATGAATGAATAATTAGCTACAAAAATCATCGTCGAAAAAGAAAACCTTATAAGAAATATAAACTGACACATAATTCACAAGATCATACTAATTACATCAATGTCAAGAGAGAGTGCGAAAGGAAAATCAGAAAACAGAAACACGAATATGAGATGAAAATATCACTTGATGCCAAGACAAATCCTAGGCTTTCAGTTACATAAGAAACAAACAAAAAATAATAATAATAACATCGGCCAACTACTATTAAGTGGCAATACGATTAGTGATGATAAAGACATGGCGTCGGTCCTAAATTCAACCTTTAGTAGCGTATTTACAAAAGAGAACATGACATCAATTCCAGCCCCGAAGAAAAATTTTCAAGGCCCTGAAGAACATAAGCTTGCATTGACTGAAATTAATATCAGCGAAGTGCGTGCGTACCTGCAGAAAATAGATCCAAATAAATCTCCGGGCCCCGATAATTTATCTCCTCGCGTGTTAAGAGAATGTAGTCAACAGCTAGAATTACCCAAAACATTAATATGCAACAAGTCATTAGCACAGGCCAGTGTGCCTCTCGAGTGGAAAAAAGGCCAATATTACCCCGATTTAAAAAAAAAGGGAGACTAAAAACAAGTCAGTAATTATCGTCCTATCAGCCTTACGTCTGTCCTAATTAAACTATTCGAAAAATAATCAGGGATAAAATGATCACTTTCCTTGAAACAAATGAATTGATAACTGATAGTCAGCATGGACTTCGTAGTAATCGGTCTTGCCTTACCAACCTATTAACCTTTTTCAACGATGTTTATACATGCTGGGACGCCCGAAGCCCATATGACGTAATTTACCTACATTTTCAGAAAGCGTTTGATAAAGTTCCTCACGCTAGGCTTATTTCAAAACTGCGTTCCCACGGTATTAACGACCATCTATGTGCGTGGATTCATGACTGGCTCACCGACAGAAAACAACGTGTAGTTCTTAATGGTGGAGCATCGGATTTGCAGCCCGTCACCAGTGGCGTGCCCCAAGGTTCGGTCCTGGGGCCAACATTATTCATAATTTACGTGAACGACTTATAAACTGATATCCTATCAAAAGTAGCCAAATTCGCCGATGATACCAAATTAGGAGGTACGGTAATGATCAGTCAAAGTTGCGAGAACATTCAATCAGACTTAATAAGACTGGAGCGACAAATGGCAAATGAGTTTTAACGTAGATAAATGTAAAGTAATGCACATAGGTGAAAAAAAATCCTAACTTTAAATATCAGATTCAAGGACATGAGCTCAGCGAAGTAAAACAAGAAAAAGATCTTGGTGTCATTATCAGTAACACTCTTAAAATGAGTGATCAATGTTCTGCAGCGAGTAAAAAAGCCAATATGATGTTGGGATTCATCTCAAGAAACTTTGATTATAAATCACCCGAACTTATGAAGAGATTATATTTAGCATTTGTAAGACCACACCTAGAATACGCCGTTCAGCTCTGGTCACCGAACGTCAAAGATCAAGTTTTGCTAGAAAAAGATACAGCGACGAGCAACCGAACAAATTCCAGCGCACCGAAACTTGCCATATGACGAGCGTGTACAGCGTTTAGATATGTTTTCTCTAAAAAAGCGAAGGATAAGAGGAGACTTAACTGAAGTGTTCAAAATCCTTAATGGATTCGACAACATTAACCCAGATAGTCTATTTCAGAGAGACACCAACACAGGAACACGCAGCAACGGTATGAAGTTAAAGGGAAATCGATGTAACACATTGGTGCGCAGAAGTTTTTTTCAATAACAGAGTCGTCGATCACTGGAATAAACTACACCTCACCCATCGTGGGTATTAGGGGGGGTTGTGGGGCTGCCCTGTGTAGGCCACTCGTCCTCTTCCAGTCTCCCTGTATTTCTATGTTCTTATTTTCTTATGTAATGAAGTCATTTTCCCCCACAGCCTAGGTTACTAGTAGTGTAAGTTAAGGGTAGTAGTTTCCTCTTATTTCTCTCTTTACTGTAAAATTTCCTTGTCCCTTTCTTCCTTAAAGGTACATGGTATTCTCTTCTAACTATTTCCTGCCGGCACGTTGCCGGGGGGAGAGGTGGGTGGGGAGGAGTCTTCATCTTTTCTGTCCTGTCCTGCCACACGTAGCCTACTAGTAGTAGCGGTAGTAAACAGACACCCTCGCCATAGACCGATGGGTCTTCTCGTGTTTGCTCTTCCTATGTATATTCCTATGTGTATTCCTATGTATATTCCCCTTCCTCTTCCTCTTCCTCCGTCCACCTTCTCATTTATCTTTCTACTTCTTTTTCATATTGTCTTTCTTCTCTTCTCCCTCCTCCTCCTCCACCCACCCCTCCTCTGTCCACCCTCGCATTTACCTTTCTACTTCTTTTTCATATTGTCTTTCTTCTCTTCTCCCTCCTCCTCCTCCTCCTCCTCCTCCTCCTCCTCCCCTTCCTCCATCCACCTTCTCATCAATCTTTCTACTTCTTTTTCATATTGTCCATTTGAGGTTGTACCTCTTGGCTTCTATGTGGAGTTTCTGAAGGTTTTTCTTATACTCAAGGAATATTTCAGCTTTTTGGTCTCTCAGGAAGGGCGTCTGATACTCTCTAGAGTTGGTGCGAAACACCTGGTGACAGATGCCACTGGCCAAGCCTCGCAGCTGGGAGCTGGGAGCTGGGAGCAAACTCCCAGTGTTGGAGGCATCTAACACAGCAGTATCTAATTTCCATGTGTGTATTTTTCAAAAGGGATTTAGGTGTGTGTGTGTGTGTGTGTGTGTGTGTGAGAGAGAGAGAGAGGGGGGGGAGAGAGAGAGAGAGAGAGAGAGAGAGAGAGAGAGAGAGAGAGAGAGAGAGAGAGAGAGAGAGAGAGAGAGAGAGAGAGAGAGAGATTTACATAGATTTACATAGAAAATTAGACCACACAGACCCCATGGTCCAGACTTGGTGGTCTGTCCTTAAACCTAAGTGATTTTACATTAATCAGAAGACTCCAAAACGTCGCATTTCTACTCTAGTTGATATTAAGTTGAAGGAAGTGACGGTCGAGCTTATTTTTGAAGGAGTCAATCGTGTTACACTGGACCACTGACGGTGGAAGCTTATTCCATTCTCGCACTACAACGTTGGTGAAGAAAAATTTGGTGCAGTCTGAATTTACTTGTCTACATCTGAGTTTTACGCCATTGTTCCTCGTGCGCAAAGTGTCATCGATCATAAACAATGTTGATCTGTCTACATTCGTGAAACCATTAAGTATTTTAAAACATTCGATCAGTTTTCCTCGGAGGCGACGTTTCTCAAGAGAGAACATGTTAAGGGTAGAAAGCCTTTCTTCGTAGGATTTGTTGCGCAAGGAAGGGATCATTTTCGTTGCCCGACGCTGAACACCTTCTAATTTAGCAATATCCTTTGCATGGTGGGGAGACCAAAACTGTACCGCATATTCCAAGTGGGGTCTGACTAAACTGTTGTAGAGCGGGAGTATTACATCTTTATTCTTGAATACAAAGTTTCTTTTAATGAAGCCTAACATTCTGTTCGCTTTATTTGCTGCATCGATGCATTGCTGTGAGAATTTGAGGTTTGACGCGATTTTGACCCCCAAGTCTTTGACGCATTGAACGCTTTTGAGTTTAACGCCGCGCATTTCGTATTCGAACTTCTTATTCCTCGTTCCAACTTGAAGGACCTGGCACTTGTCTACGTTAAAGGGCATCTCCCATCTATCCGACCAAGCTGAAATTTTGTGCAAATCCTCTTGGAGGCTTTGCCTGTCTTCGTCAGTGAGAACCGAGTTGCCAATCTTTGTGTCGTCTGCAAATTTACTAATGCGGTTATTGAGTCCAACATCCACGTCGTTGATGTAAATAATGAAGAGCACTGGGCCAAGGACCGAGCCCTGAGGGACGCCACTAGTGACAGGCGCCCACTCTGAGTTAAATCCGTCAATCACTACTCTTTGTTGTCTGTTGCTCAACCAATTCGCGATCCATTGGTTTACTTGACCGTCAATACCTATTTGCTTTAATTTGTAAAGTAATTTATGATGCGGGACTTTATCAAACGCTTTCTGAAATCAAGATAGACTACGTCCAGTGATTTGGTTACGTCATAAACAGTGAAGAGGTCGTTATAAAAGGTTAATAGGTTTGATAGGCAGGATCTTTTGTTTCGGAAGCCATGTTGTGAGTCCCCAATCAATGAGTGGCTTTCAAGGTAATTCACAATTTTGTCTCTAATTATGCCCTCAAGTAGCTTACCTACAACCGAAGTTAGACTAATGGGCCTGTAATTACCTGGTACTTTTTGTCTCCTTTCTTGAAAATCGGTGTCACGTTAGCCTTTTTCCAATCTGAAGGGACGATGCCTTGTCGCAAGGACATATTGAATACGGTTGTGAGGGAGGAGAGTATTTCGCTCTTTGTTTCTTTCAGCAGAGTTGGATATACTTTGTCAGGTCCAGGACTTTTATTTGTTTTAAGTGAATGGAGAGCTTTAAGGACTTCATCGGTTGTTATTTCAAAATTAGGCAATGCATGCTCGAGATTTACAATAGTACTGGTGTTGGTGGTAGCGAGAGGAAGACTGTTAGTATTAAACACCGAGGAAAAGTAATTGTTTAAGAGGTTTGCAATGTGTTGGCTGTCAGTCACTAGTGCACCGTCGCTGTTTGTTAAAGGTCCAATACCACTTTTGATCGCCTTTCTGTTGTTTATGTAACTGAAGAAAGATTTCGGATTATTTTACAGTTGGCTGCAATATTTTCTTCGTATCTACGCTTTGCCTGACCTACTAGTCTTTTTACTCGTCGCCTGGCATCATTATAAAGTCTAATGTTTTCGGGCGTGCTTTGTTCTTTCTTTAACCTGTAAAACAATTTTCTCTCATTGACTGATTGTTTAATTTCGCTATTAAACCACGGTGGGCTTTTATTAGTGTTAATTCTCGCACAAGGGGACGAATGTGTTCTGCTGAGTGAGTAAGTGATTTTAAGGCTTAGCCAGGCTTCCTCTACGTTGCCGTCATCTGATAGTTGTATTTCTGTTAGTTTTTGTCGGATTTCTACAAAGTTAGCTCTTTTGAAATTGGGCACCTTTACTTTATTTTCAGTCACTGATGATTGAGCTTTAATGTCGACGCGCACTAATTTATGATCGCAAGAACCGAGGTGTTCTCCTACCGTGACACTACTGATTAGGTTATCTTGGGTCGTTATAACAAGGTCGAGTATATTATTTTGTCGAGTTGGCTCAGAAACCATTTGGCTTAGATAATTTTCTTCTAGAAATTCGATCATTCTATGTGACTCGCCTTCTGTACCTGACAGTGTCGCCCAGTCGATATGGGGGAGGTTAAAGTCTCCTAATATCAGTGAGTCGCTGTTATTAAGTGACTGCCTTAAGACGCTGTACATTTCAAGGTCGTCATCGAGTGATTGCCCGGGAGGTCTGTAGGTGACAGATATATTTAAGTTGACTTTTGCAATGTTTACTCGCACGCACAAATGTTCAACGTTACTGTTTCCCGGTGTTTTGTCAGTGGGTTGCAAATAGCTTTTGACATAAAGGGCGACGCCACCGCCTCTACGGTTTACACGATCTTTGTTGAAGAGTCTGTAGCCATCTATGTTGTATTCGGAACTTAAATCAATATTTGTGGTGTCGATAAATGTTTCGGTTATAGCAATTACGTCAAAATTTTCTGTTAAAGCAAGACATCTCAGTTCATCAAATTTGTTTCTTAGGCTACGCGCATTGAAACTAAGGATTTTTAAGTTATCTAGAGTCTTAGTAATAGAGGTGGTGGTACTTGCGGGATCACGGTTACGGGTTTGTCGCGATGCACGGCGTCTATTTACACGGGTGGGGTGGAGGGACGTGGCCGTGACTCGTTTTTTGTTCGGATGACACGCACTGCTTCGTTGAGGAGCCTTCCGAGTCTGGCTGCCCCGATGGGAGAAAGGTGCAATCCGTCCCTGTGGAAGAGAGAGAGAGAGAGAGAGAGAGAGAGAGAGAGAGAGAGAGAGAGAGAGAGAGAGAGAGAGAGAGAGAGAGAGAGAGAGAGAGAGAGAGACAATGGTCTTGTCACGTGTTGGACTTGTAATTTCTAGCCAATTCCCTCATTTTGATCTTTGGGCTACAAATTCACTGATCTCTGGACATGGCTGGGATCTCACTGCAAACCCACGCACACTCTGAAGAGAGGCACAACCTCCTGATCTCCTGTCTGATAAGTATTAGAATGATCAGCACGTGAGATGGATTTCTGTGGTGCGAGAAGTCTTATGTGATTCGCGTTAGTCTTTTCGCTCCCAAAGTTCCTGCATCATTGATAAGGTCAAGAGGCAGCCACGTCTGCCTCAACAGTTGGGGTTACTGCCGCTCGACCTAACTTCCCGCAACTTTTCGCCAGCCAAGGCAGGCACAACTGTTGCCGAGATGTTGGGGAGAGCTGGGCGCGGTGTTGCAGGGGGTCACGCGACTTATTCTTATTGCTACAACTTGGGTACAAAAAGATAAAGCTCATATTTGTAAATGTGTTGCTATTCCTGGTTGATTTTGTTCCAGGAGCTCTGGACTTTTGTTTCCTTCAGACGCCTCCCACTTTCGAAAAAAAGAAATGTGGCTGATCAGGATTTCAGCGTCTTCAGGTAGTGGAGGGGCTTGTGGACGTTTTCAGGTAGTGGAGGGGCTTGTGGACGTTTTCAGGTGGTGAGGGGCTTGTGGACGTTTTCAGGTAGTGTGAGAAGCTTGTGGACGTTTTCAGATGACACAGACTATACTAACTACGCCATTCCATGAAAAGGACTTTGGAGTAGTAGTAAGGCGCGCCATTCAACAAGGGATTCGCGCACTAAGTAAACTTTTAGGATGACCACAGCTCCTATTGCTTATGCTCCTTGAGATGAAACCCAGTGCCCTGTTTGCACGATTTTTAGCCTGAATGCATTGAGCTCTAGGACGGAGGTCAGCGCTCACTGGGACTCTCTCTCACACCCAGACCTGCTTAGAGGAGTGTCATTTAATTAGTAAGTTGTGGACCCAAATGTGGACCCTTAAGATAGAAAAAAAATAGCGCTGATGATGCGTGTGAGATAGATTCTAAGTACTAAGATCTCACCTGGATTAATTAAGCAGATTTGTTATACGGCCTGTCATATCCTGGATGGCGTATTGTAGAGAGGGCAAGTTAGGGTGTCTGCAGCTGTGTTTGAGATGGGAGCATATGTGTATTATTCAAAAGTGATTTAGGTGTGTGTGTGTGTGTGTGTGTGTGTGTGTGTGTGTGTGTGTGTGGTTTCATAGAGTACGTACATACAAAGTGGGACGCTTCAAAGATGGAGTAATTTTATTCAGTATGAAAAAAGGCTAAATCATCGGTATTTGCATTTCATTCATTAGCTTACGGTACGTGATTAAGGTGTTTAAGGAGTTTAAGGTTTTAGTCACAGGTGATACATAGGTGAAACGCTTATCGCAGAAAAGCAGCTTAGGGCGCTTAGTATACGGCAGGAAGTAGTGAAGTTCATGCCACGCAGCGCAGGTCATATTCTTAAACCTATTTTAGGGTCGTATTACAAGACGTATCGCCACCCAAGAACACATATTTGACAAGGCTTTCATAGTTGTGGGCATTTCCAGGGGTAGTTTTATGACCCTGGTGGTAGTGTTAGTCTTCTTCTGTACCATGAACCTGCAGAAACACTCACTAGAACCCGACTGACCCCCTCTTTGACCTTTAGAGATAGGTGATGTGAGAAGCGAGAGTGTCTTATAATACCAACCTAAAAAAAAGAGTCGGTCATATTCCTAAACATTTCGGCGCGCAAGAACACATATTTTACTTGGCTTTCGTAGGAGTTTGGGGTATTTCCAAACGTTTCGGCTCCCAAGAACACATATTTTACTTGGCTTTCGTAAGAGTTTGGGGTATTTCCAAACGTTTCGGCTCCCAAGAACACATATTTTACTTGGCTTTCGTAGGAGTTTGGGGTATTTCCAAGGGTAGCTTTATGACCATTTTGGTAGTTTGACTCTTCTTCTGTACCGTGAACCTAAAAAAAGCAATCATTAGAACCCGACTGATCTCCTTTTCGGCCTTTGGGAATAGTTGATGTGAGGGGCGTGAGCGTCTGATAATACCGAGCTGGAAGCTGTTTTCATAGCGGTGGACAAATACAAGGATGAGGATGTTAGAAAGTATTGACTACGGAGATACAAGAGTAGATCAGTGATGCTTGTGTGGACAACTTATTATCGTAAAAGTGATAGAACATGTCGTAAAAGAAATCTTCACTTAAATTACCAAATCTTATTCTCTCTCTCTCCACGATACAAAGGGAAGCAGTACAATATTTCATCCGTTTTCTGTCTCGTCTTAGCACCTCGTCTCCCATTTTCTGTGAAGCCTTTGACAGCTTCCCATTTTTTCTTCCATGCCGATAAATATTTTTTTAGGGGGACTGATGTATATTTTTGGCCAACAGTTTTCTTTGAGGTAGCTTCTTTGCGTTTTTTACATGCTTCCTGGCTTTAAGGAGAAACTGTCACATTGGCTCATAGTTAACGTAGGCAAAGAGGCAAATGATTATAGAAAATGAGGACCCATGTGTGAAAGAGAGAGAGAGAGAGAGAGAGAGAGAGAGAGAGAGAGAGAGAGAGAGAGAGAGAGAGAGAGAGAGAGAGAGAGAGAGAGAGAGAGAGAGAGAGAGAGAATATCACCGTATTGTTTGTTTCATAAGACAGGAAGTAAGTGAAGGGGAAGGAGAAGGAAGTGGAGAGAAATGGCTAAGAGAGGAGAGGGAGGGAAAGGAGGAGGAGGAGGAGGTCAAGGTCATAAGGGAAGGCATAAAGAGAAGGAAGACGGAAGAAAGGGGAGAAAAATGAGGTGGCGGAGAGGAGGCGAAAGGGGACGAGAAGGAGGAAGAAAGGAGAAAAGAGAGAGATAATTAAGGTGGAATTTTGAGAAGAGGATTAAATGTCTTGGTAAAGTTTCTAATAGTATCCGGGACGCTTCTGTTTATATTT
Source organism: Eriocheir sinensis (assembly GCF_024679095.1). Taxonomy (NCBI): domain Eukaryota; kingdom Metazoa; phylum Arthropoda; class Malacostraca; order Decapoda; family Varunidae; genus Eriocheir; species Eriocheir sinensis. Next base: position 75,186 of record NW_026112004.1, read on the forward strand.
TCTTTTTATCATTGTATATTTTTTCTATTTATCTTCTCTTAGTCTGAATGCCTTTTTTTATGAGGGCTGTTGATTTGCTCCAGGCTCGTTAGTGACGCAGGTAGGTTTAATATAGGTAAATGTAAAGCTTCCATCAAACTGCTCTCTCTCTCTCTCTCTCTCTCTCTCTCTCTCTCTCTCTCTCTCTCTCTCTCTCTCTCTCTCTCACGATTTCAACCTTATTTCTGTATTCCGTCCAATCGATCCTGTAGAATATTTGGACTCACGGAAGAGGCGGTGTTTCTGGCGTTATGCTTCAACTCGGTGGGATGACCTGAGAATATACTTTTCCTATTTCTCTATGTAAATATATGAAAGTATACATATGAATGACCCTTCTGTGTGTCCCCAGCGCATTACAAAGGGTACTCTCTCTGGAATGGAGGCACACATTTCACGTACTTTCTCTACTCCTCACGCCAAAAAGTCCTGGTTCTGTCTGTCTTGTTCTCGTGCTGTAAAAACTAAAGAGGCAGCTCACAAAAAGTACCTGAGCCTTATATATATATATATATATATATATATATATATATATATATATATATATATATATATATATATATATATATATATATATATATATATATATATATATATATATATATATATATATATATATATATATATATATAGAACTCCAGCTAATCACAATCTTTATATTTCGGCGTCAAATCTCTTCCTCGACTCACCAAAAACTCCTTGATTAATAAAAAAAGCCCAAACCTTTTTTTTTTTTTTTGAGAGAGACTTCCGGCACCTAGCCCAAAATATCTCTTAATTATACTTCCTCATCTTTCCCACCTCTCCTTAGTCGTGATGGCATCCCAGCTATCAAATCTGTTTCTAAAGCTGAACTGTTCGCTCGAACTTTCTCCGAAAATCCAACTGCTGATGATTGAGAGAATATTCCTCCTACTTATCCCTCCGCTGACTCCACTAAGTCTACTGTTAAACCTCTTAAGAACGATCTTTTCTATGCCTTCTCTGGAAGCTTCTGAAAAATCAAGGTTGTGAACACGTGAGGAAATGATGGGTCGTTGCGTACGCAGGTGTAGTTTCCAGTTTTAGACTGAAATTTAATATAGATGTATAGTAGTAGGATGCAAATCCAGTGTTGGGGTGTGTGGGGGTGCTTTTTCCAGAACACGGCGGGCTGTATGTTACGTATTTGTTTTATGTATCAGTTAGCTGAGTATTCAGCGTCGCAAATGCTAAAAAAAATATTTACAAACTGGCTTAAAAGTATACATCAATGGAACTGCTTATATTTCACAAATTGATAATAGCAAAGTCAGGTATGTATTTCGCGGTATCGTATTTTGGCAGCGGACCACAGGTCAGGCTATGTTAGGTTAGGTGATTGTATTTAGTTTGGTCAGCTTACTTAATTTGAGCTGTTTTCGATAAATACCTATTCTACGCCTCGTGCTGCGCCGCACCGTTATTGTCACTGACGGTCGGGGTCAGGCTACGTCAGGTTAGATAAATACTGTAACTAACTCACGGGGGGGGTCGAGGGGGGCGATCCTTGACGGGGATCCCGTGCATAGAGGCACTTAGGTCACTGCACAAAGAAAAGTGATTTCGATGCTGTGCCCGGCGGGGCGGGGCGCGCTGCGGGGAATATTTCCTCAACATAATTACCAAAAAAATAAGTTTTTGCGGATTTGGACAGAAAAAAATAACTCCACAGAAAATCATATTTTGGCCATGAAAAAAGTTAGTATCTTAAAAAGTAGCACGCCTGCTTGTGCTGCTTAATACCCACAAACCTGATTTTCTGAAGGAGAGCTGGTACTCCACAGAATGGAAATTAGAGCAAAGACCCGGAACGTTGCTGAGGTTAATGAAGAAACGTTGGAAATGCTGGCAGGACACTTCTTTGTGTCATTAGAAGTGGAGTCTGTCCCGGGTGCATCTAGTGCCCCCCCGAGTCTGTATTTTGATTAGCCATAAATTCTGATAAATATTGAGGAAATGGTGTGTGTGCCGCGTGAATGTAGTCTGTTGTGGAAAGTATGAAAATTTGTCTTTAGAGAACACGTGAGCTACTCACTGGTGTTAATGAAAAGTTGGAGATGGGGTATGAGGATACCGGAGGGTGCTTGATAGGCCTGCAGCACCCCTTCGCCTCCCAGGAGTGGTTTACGCCACTCTCGGCAGGTGTCTACCTGCCTGCGACACTCAGCTGTCCCCATAGGTGTTCTGTATCGCCTTCACCAGTTTCTTCCCCTCCCAGATGCTATCCATAAACAAGGGCCTTGTCCCCCCTCTTATGAAGTATGCATCCCATGTGTTGGGAGGCTTCACACACACAGCCCTTTTGGCCAGAGTGGAGTCAATGGCTCTTCGTTTCATCAGTTCCCCTCCTCACACCGACAGTCTTCTACCTCCTGAATTTTTCCGCACTGTTTCCTCTCTATCTTTTTTTTTTTTGAACGACAAAGGAGACGGCTCAAGGGCAACAAAAAGAGTGTAGTAAAAAAAAAAAAAAAAAAATCCCGCTACTCACCTCACTGTCTATCTTCCTTCGATATTTTCATGCTGGCTGATTTTCTGAACTTGCTCATTGCATGCCTCCCTCCCCTATGCCGCTGCACGGGATGTTTAAACTCTTGCTCATCCTTATTGTATTCAGATCCTTTTTGCTAGAGTTGGCAAGCATATTCATTTTATCATCCCGTTGCTCGTATACTCTGGAAGCCTTCCTCCCTCTGTATTTCCTGCCTACGACTTGAACTCTTTCAAGAAAAAAACGGTATCAGGACAACTCGCCCTCAGAAATTGGCCCCTCGTCTGACCACTCGTTCTGTGCTAGGCGGGTGTTTTTTTCCCTTTTCTCTTGAGTTTCTTTTTTTGGTGTAAAAATATCAGTCTTATGATACATATTTGTACGTACTTTCTCTCTATGTCTGTTTACCAGTCTGCTAGTTTATGTACCTCTCAAGCTACATAAATGTCTGTTTGCTACCTAGCTACCCATAAGGAATCTAGTAACTTGTCTTATCATTTTTGTACAGTATATTTCCGTCTCTGTCTATCTATGCGGGTGTGTATTTACATGGGTGTCTATCAGTATATACATCTATCCCTTAATGCACATATTCTTCCACCTCCACATCGTTATCTGGATCCGACGTGACCAATACCGCTGCACACACACAAAGAAACTCATATTCCGTCACTGCTTCCTCCTCCTCCTCCTGCTTCTCCACCTCCTTCTCTTCTTTCTCCTGCGGCAGACACAGCTGTAGGGGGCACCTCATAAGCGACGCAGTGGGAGGGAGGAGAGAAGGAGGAAAGGCAGGAGAGAGGGAGGGAAGGAGGGAGGGAAAATGTGATCTATTGAGCAACTATCGAGTGGCCAATAGGCCTTAGACTCCCTCAATCTCGTGTCAACTCCAGTTTTCCTCAGATAAATAGCGGAGGAGGAGAAGAAGGAAGGAGAGGAGGATGTGTTATGAGGCTGTTGGCAAGGGAAGGACGGCGATCATGAGGAGCAGGAGGAGGAGGATATGAAAGAGGAGCATGGTGTTGAGAAGGGCAAGGAAAGGGAGCAGGAACCGATACGAACACAAGAATAAAAAAATACTTATGGCGAAATACAAAAGATTAGGAGGAGGAAGAGAGAAAGATTTAGGGTTACTGTAGAAGAAAGTTTGATAAAAAGAGGAGGCAGTGTGACTGAGAGAAAGATGAAGTATAAATTAGTAAGAGAAAAAGATGAACATAGAAAGAAGCAAAAGAAAACTTGACATAATAATATAGAAAGGAAATAATCACATTGAGCGAAAGGTTAAGTATATATGTGAGGAAGAGAAGATGAACATAGAGGAAGAAAAAGAAAAAGAAAAACTTGAAAAATGGTGATAAAGAAAAGGAAAAAACTCACAACCATTCCAAAAATTACATAGAGTAGCAAATAAGGAGACTAAAAATTGAAAAAGCACCCAAGAAAAAAACTCACGTATATTGGGAAGAGAAAAAGATGAATATAGAAAGAAGAATCATTAGAAAAACTAGAAACATAGTAACATAGGAAGGAAAAACTCGCAACCACTCAAAACATTATTACATAGAGTAGTAAATAAGGAAACTAAAAATTGAAAAAGCACCCAAGAAAAAAAAAAGACGTATTATGGGAAGGGAAAAAGATTAGAAAGAAGAAGCTAAGAAAAAACTTGAAACATGGTGATAAAGAAAAGGAAAAAACTCACAACCATACCAAAAATTACAGAGCAGGAAGTAAGGAAACTAAAAACTGAAAAATCACCTTAGAAAAAAAAAGACATATATTGGGAAGAGAAAAAGATGAATATGGAAAGAGAAAACAAAAAAAACCCATGAAATACAGTTACATAGGAGTGAAAAACTCACAACCACTCAAAAATCATTACATAGAATGGCAAATAAGGAAACTAAAAATGCAAAAAAAAGAGGTGCCAGACGGGTAACAACAAAACATCACAACTCCGTATCCGTAACAAAGAAAAACAAAGGAACACCAAATGGGGGGGGGGGGAAGAGGAAAAAAGCTAGCGGAGTAGCGGGGCAATAGGCGAGGAGATCAGGAGAAAGTATTAAATCGTGTGAACAGAATACGAAAGGAGAAGGGAAAGTACAAGAAGGAGAAGGAGGAGGAGGACGAGGGCAATGAGAACGAGAGGAACAGCACATAAGAAGAAATTATAGAGAGGAAGGAAGGAGGAAAGGGAAACACAGATACGAGGAAAGAAGAATGGGTTTGGGAACTAACATAGAAAGACTAGACATATATAGTGGATACAGATTGATAGATGGAGTAAATTGAGGATAACTATGAAAAAAGGAATAGGAGCGATGAGGTAACAGAGGGATGGAGGTTAAAAAAGATGAAAAAAATCAATAAATAAATACTGAGTGATTGCTATCCAGTTTTTCTTTTTGTGTGACTGCTTGACGAAAATGGAAAATAAAAATAGAGATTGCCACACACACACACACACACACACACACACACACACACACACACACACACACACACACACACACACACACACACACACACACACACACACACACACACACAAAGCTGAGAGGAAAGCAAGAGCCGACCAAACACTGATTAGAGCTAACTTTAATTACTGCAGCAGCACTCTCTCTCTCAAATACAGAGAGAGAGAGAGAGAGAGAGAGAGAGAGAGAGAGAGAGAGAGAGAGAGAGAGAGAGAGAGAGAGAGAGAGAGAGAGAGAGAGATTTACATAGATTTACATAGAAAATCAGACCACACAGCCTCCATGGTCCAGACTAGGTGGTCTGTCCTTAAACCTAAGTGATTTTACATTAATCAGATGGCTCCAAAACGTTGCTTTTCTACTCTAGTTAATATTAGGTTCAAGGAAGTGACGGTCGAGCTTGTTTTTAAAGGAGTCAATCGTGTTACACTGGACCACTGATGGTGGGAGCTTATTCCATTCTCGCACTACAACGTTGGTGAAGAAAAATTTGGTGCAGTCTGAATTTACTTGTCTACATTTGAGTTTTGTGCCATTGTTCCTCGTTCGCAAAGTGTCATCGATCATAAACAATTTTGTTCTGTCTACATTCGTGAAACCATTAAGTATATTAAAACATTCGATCAGTTTTCCTCGGAGGCGACGTTTCTCAAGAGAGAACATGTTAATGGTGGAAAGCCTTTCTTCGTAGGATTTGTTGCGCAAGGAAGGGATCATTTTTGTTGCTCGACGCTGAACAACTAGTTTAGCAATGTCCTTTGCATGGTGGGGAGACCAAAACTGTACCGCATATTCCAAGTGGGGTCTGACTAAACTATTGTAGAGCGGAAGTATTACATCTTTATTCTTGATTAAAAAGCTTCCTTTAAATAAGCCCAACATTCTGTTCGCTTTATTTGCTGCATCGATGCATTGGTGTGAGAATTTGAGGTTTGACGCGATTTTAATCCCCAGGTCCTTAAGGCATTGAACGCTTGTGAGTTTAACGCCGCGTATTTCGTAATCGAACTTCTTATTTTTTGTTCCAACTTGAAGGACCTGGCACTTGTCTACGTTAAAGGGCATCTCCCATTTATCCGACCAAGCTGAAATTTTGTGCAAATCCTCTTGGAGGCTTTGCCTGTCTTCGTCAGTGAGAACCAAGTAACCAATCTTTGTGTCGTCTGCAAATTTACTAATGCGACTATTGAGTCCAACATCCGCGTCGTTGATGTAAATAATGAAGAGCACTGGGCCAAGAACCGAGCCCTGAGGGACGCCACTAGTGACCGGCGCCCACTCTGAGTTAAATCCGTCACTCACAACTCTTTGTTGTCTGTTGCTCATCCAATTCGCGATCCATTGGTTTACTTGACCGTCAATGCCTATTTGCTTTAATTTATAAAGTAGTTTATGATGTGGGACTCTATCAAACGCTTTCTGGAAATCAAGATAGACTACGTCCAGTGATTTGGTTACGTCATAATTTGAGAAGAGATCGTTATAAAAGGTCAGCAGGTTTGACAGGCAGGATCTTTTGTTACGGAAGCCATGCTGTGAGTCCCCAATTAATGAGTGGCTTTCGAGGTAACTCACAATTTTGTCTCTAATTTTGCTCTCGAGTAGCTTACCTACAATTGAAGTTAGACTAATGGGTCGGTAGTTACCTGGTATTTTTTTGTCTCCTTTCCTAAAAATCGGTGTCACGTTAGCCTTTTTCCAATCCGAAGGGACGATGCCTTGTCGCAAGGACATATAGAATACGGTAGTGAGGGAGGAGAGTATTTCGCTCTTTGTTTCTTTAAGCAGTATAGGATATAGTTTGTCGGGTCCGGGACTTTTATTTGTTTTAAGTGAATGGAGAGCTATAAGGACTTCATCGGTTGTTATTTCAAAATTAGGCAATGCATGCTCGAGATTTACAATAGTACTGGTGTTGGTGGTAGCGAGAGGAAGACTGTTAGTATTAAACACCGAGGAAAAGTAATTGTTTAAGAGGTTTGCAATGTGTTGGCTGTCAGTCACTAGTGCACCGTCGCTGTTTGTTAAAGGTCCAATACCACTTTTGATCGCCTTTCTGTTATTTATGTAACTGAAGAAAGATTTCGGATTTTTTTTACAGTTGGCTGCAGTATTTTCTTCATATCTACGCTTTGCCTGACCTACTAGTCTTTTTACTCGTCGCCTGGCATCATTATAAAGTCTAATGTTTTCGGGCCTGCTTTGTTCTTTCTTTAACCTGTAAAACAATTTTCTCTCATTGACTGATTGCTTAATTTCGCTATTAAACCACGGTGGGCTTTTATTAGTGTTAATTCGCTTCTCGCACAAGGGGACGAATGTGTTCTGCTGAGTGAGTAAGTGATTTTTAAGGCTTAACCAGGCTTCATCTACGTTGCCGTCATCTGATAGTTGTATTTCTGTTAGTTTTTGTCTGATTTCTACGAAGTTAGCTCTTTTGAAATTGGGCACCTTTACTTTATTTTCAGTCACTAATGATTGCGCTCTAATGTCGACGCGCACCAATTTATGATCGCAAGAACCGAGGTGTTCTCCTACCGTGACACTACTGACTAGGTTATCTTGGGTCGTTATAACAAGGTCGAGTATATTATTTTGTCGAGTTGGCTCAGAAACCATTTGGCTTAGGCTGGCGGGACGCGAACTTGCTTCCTCCTGGACGCCGCAACCGCACGCCGACCATTCAGTCACCTCTTCCTTACCTCAAGAAAGAGTCATTATTGTATTCATGACACACTTCCGCATGTCATAAGGGATAATTAGTTATAGATTACTGTTTGTGATAGAGATAGCAAAAGAAAATAGTGTGTAATAGTTTTTTCCCCTCTTCTTTTGCCTCAACAGGCTGTAATTCAGTCATTTTTGATCCTTTATATCCTGTTAACGTCTTCCTGTCCGTATTCTTAAATGAAACCATCTTAGCCGAATGTCCCCTCGGGCACGCTGGGGAAGGGCGTCGCCACGCCGCGGTCGAGGCAGGACAGCAGATGGCGCTCCATGCGCGCACGCACGTAGCGCACACAGCAGGGGTCCTGCCCGTGAGCGATGCTGAAGGCGAAGGCGAGGGCGAAGAGGCCGCAGCTGTGGCCGTCCTGCTGTCGTTGGACGGGCCTCCGCACGGCGCCCGGCGGCGGGGCGTGCAGCGCCTGCAGCTGCCGCACCAGCGCGGACGTGGAGGGCGAGAATGTGTCGTACAGCGAGTCGTAGATCGCCAGCTGGCCGCCGCGCGCCGCGCCGTACGAGGACAGCAGCAGCCAGTGGCTGCCCCCTGTGCGGCCGTATTCCGCCATGGAGGCGAGGCGCTGCGGCGTAGACCTGTTCACCACCTGCAGGAACAGCGCCCCGCTGCCGGGCTGTAGGGGCGGCAGGGTGAAGGCGGCGCCGCTGGCGTACAGGCCGCGAGTGTTCGGGAACTGTCGCTGCAGCAGCTCCTGGGCCAGGTCCATGACGTCATCAGACAGCCAGCGCTGGCCCAGGATGTCCTGCCGGTCGGCGCTGCTCAGGCGTCTCAGGGGAAGCAGCGAAGGAGGCGGCGGAGGTGATGGTGGTGGTGGTGGTGGCGCAAGGTGTCGGGCCCTTGACGTCGCTTGTCTAGGATCTTCCTTGGACGCCCCTTTACGTGTGAGGGCTTTCTTCAGAGCCACGACGCGGTCGTACACATACAGACACACGCTCACAATTACGCAGCCACACACGCAAAGAAACACGCACACGTACACACACATGCACATCCGGCACGAACAGAAAGACCGACATCCGGGCTCCTGCCGGGGCTCCGTCACGTCACCCTCGGCGCCGGTCTTTGCCGCCTTCCTCTTCGTGTGTTCCTGGTCTTGCTCCTGCTGCCACGCCTGTATCAGGGCGTCTATGTCGTCCTGGCACCCGCAGATGTCGTCGGGGCGGCCCTCAAGCTTCAGTCTGCCGGAGCGCTCGTTGTATTCTACGGTGACGAGATACTTGTCGCTGAGGTGCTGCAGGATGCCTCCTCCTCCCTCCATGATCCTGCGCCGGTACTTTCGCGGCACCTTGTTGATCGACGTTTGCGTGACCACGGTCTTCGGGGGTGTTGTGGCGCACGTCTGTTCCTCCTCGGCGGGTTCCTGCGCGTCGTGGAACTCTTCCTCCCCCGCCGATGGCTGCTGTGTGCAGACACTTGCTCGCGCGGCAGTACTGGGCCGACGCTCCGCTGCGGGACACTCGCTGGCGGTGGTTTTCACGTGAAAACAAAACCTTAGCGGGGAATATGACGCGATGTCAAACACAAGTCTGACTTCACCGCACACAAGCCGTCCTTCCTGCAAGCACTTGATGAGAAATCTTGCATCCAAAGCCTTCTTCCGGAGGGTCCTGCGTCCCCTCTTCACCTTGATCCTCACGAAGCACTCCGTCTCCAGCTCCGCCACGATCGTCCAGTTCACGGCGACGAGGCACTCGCCGAACTCTTTGGTCAAGGCGTCCACGGCGACGCAACGCTCCGGGAGCAGCTCCACGGTCATGAAGGTGGCCGAGGATCGCCGCCTGTAGCAGCAGCAGCGGGTGGCCATCTCGGCCACCAGGTGCAGGGCCGTCACCTGCTTGGAGGCGGGGAACCGCACGCAGCACGCGATGGTCGTCTTGGTGGCTATGCGGAATGACACAAGTCCGTCTGAACGTAGCTGTCCAGAACATACCTGTTATAGGGGCGCGATGAGGCACTAGACCTCGGTTTGTGCGCCATGAGCTTGCGTTGGTTGTCGCAGCTTTGAGTTGACATTGCACCCCCCCGAGTCTAGAGCTAGCGGGACACAACCCCTGACTGGCACCCGCTTTTCAATCCGTGTACTACTGTTTTGTGGAAAGCTGTAGGGCCAACCTCGTGTATAGGGCATCGCTGAGTAGGGGAGGAAAAGAGCGTAGGTATTAGGAGATGGAAAGAAGAAGCACAGCGGAATGAACCTATGTTAAGAGTGGAAAAGAGTGAGAAAGAACAAGGAAGAGAAGAAACAAATGTAGGGTAGAGAGAATACAGGGAGGAAAAAGAGAGAAGTGAAGAGCGAGAAAGTTATATAGCGAGAAAGAATTGAAGTGTATCATGAACGGAAAGAAGCAAATAAAAGAAATACTAGACAAAGGGAGGAACGAAGGAAAGAAGGAAGATATTTGTGAGAGAGAGAGAGAGAGAGAGAGAGAGAGAGAGAGAGAGAGAGAGAGAGAGAGAGAGAGAGAGAGAGAGAGAGAGAGAGAGAGAGAGAGAGAGAGAGAGAGAGAGAGAGAGAGAGAGAGAGAGAGAGAGAGAGAGAGAGAGAGAGAGAGAGAGAGAGAGAGAGAGAGGAGAGAGAGAGAGAGAGAGAATGAAACAAGTATAGGAAAAAAAGGGTCAGAAAAAATGTAATGTTTAGAAAGAGAAAAGTAAAAGAAGACCAAGAAAGAAAGTGAACGAAAACTCTAGGAAAGAGGAGATGAAGGAAACACTGTGTGGAGGTGTAAAGAGAAAGAGAGAGAGGAAGAGAGGACGGAAGCTGGGAATGGAAGAGGAGGAGGTAAGAAGGGAGAGGAGGAAGAGTGGGTGAGGACAGTCTTCTTCCTTGAGTGGCCATCATCCTAGATTGTCTTTAAGGTTGATTTTACTTTCTTCCTTGTCTTCAATTTAGAATTCGAGGAAGAAGAAGAAGAAAGAAGACAAAAAGATGAAGAGGAAAAGGAACAAGATGAGAAGGAGGAAGAAGGAAGAGGAAACATGGAACCATGGAAATGCAGGCAACAGAAAGCCAATTGGCTCATTACGAGGTAGCCCGCTTTGGTGATTTAATCTGCTCGACAGCCACTTGGGGCCTGGAGAACAGATGAAAGCACCTCGATATTGAGGAGCAGATGAAAGCACCTCGATATTCAGTTTACTCCCGACGCAGCGAAGTGACGGTCGATTCTATATCTGAAGGAGTTGATGGTATTCGCATATACTACTTCTGAAGGAAGGTTGTTCCAGTGGCGGATGAGTCGGTTTGAAAATAAACTCCTTCCGATGTCTGTGTTACATCGACTGGACTGAATGGGTAAACCGTTATTTCTAGTTCTTAGGTTGGTTTGCAGTTCAAAGAATTTGGAGTAATCGACGTTATTGATTTTTTTCAGATACTTGAAGACTTGAATCATATTCCCTCGTAGGCGTCTTTTCGCCAGTGTAAAGAGATTGAGTCACTTGAGTCGTTCTTCGTACGGCTGAGCCCTTAAGGTTGGTATTATCTTAGTGGCGCATCGTTGAGTCCTCTCTAGTAAATCATTGTCCTTTCTGTAATTAGGAGACCAGAACTGTACTGCATACTCGAGGTGCGGTCTTACCATGGAATTATACAAGGATAGCATCACGTCTGGCGTTTTACACTCGAAGTTCCTCGCTATGAACCCGAGCATAGTGTTGGCTTTGTTATATGCATTTTTACAATGTTTCGCGTGTTTTAGGTCACTGCTGATAGTGACTCCAAGATCATTTTCCTCCTGCATTGCCTGCAGATGAGGATCTTGGAGTCACTATCAGCAGTGACTTGAAACACGCGAATGAGGGAAGAGGAGGAGGAGGAGGAGGAGGAGGAGGAGGGGAGGAGTACAAAGGCGCACAAAGGAAAAGCATACAGCAACATACCTCTTGGTCCTAACTAGGCTGTTTGTTGTTGCTACCATCTACTCTAATCCTAGAGTCAGAGACACAGGACAGCAAAGGCTAAGGCTCCTCCCCTCCAGTCCCTCCAGCCGAGGCTGGCACGAAAAGGAAGAATACCACGTAGTATTGAAAACTACAATGGACAGAAGGAAGATCATACACGACAATTAAGCTAGCACTACTTGATGTTAGACCGAGCAAAATAGCGGATGTTCGGGTTAGCTTCTAAATATTTGTCTAGTTGGTTTTTGAGCGTGCAAATAGCTTCGCTTTCGACGACGTTTTGAGGCAAACCATTTCATACATTGATGACACGGTTGAAAAAGAAGTTTTTGATTCATTTGAGTTGCAACGCTTCCTCGTTATTCTGTCTCCATTGTTTCTTGTTACACTTGATTGAGAGACTGTAAAAAAATCATGAACATTAACGTTATCGAGTCCTTTGAAAATTTTAAACACCTCTATAAGGTTACCTCTCAGCCTGCGCTGTGATAAGCTGAATAAGTTCAGTTCCTTAAGTTTGTCTTCGTACGGTTTGTTTCGTAGTCTAGGATCATTTTAGTAGCTCGACGCTGCACCCTCTCGAGTTTATCAATATCTCTTCTGTAATAGGGAGACCAAAACTGAACGCAGTACTCAAGATGTGGGCGAACTAACGACTTGTACAGTGCAGTCATGGGGTAATCGTAATCTGTAATCGTAATCGACTACAATCAATTACAGTTTTTCAAGTAATCGTAATCGTAATCGATTACACTCTTTGTTTTTAATAATCATAATCGTAATCGAATACTTTAAAAATGTAATCGTAATCGTGATTACTTTTACGATTACATTCGCAAAGTTTTAGTTAATAGTTTCTCGTACACAAGTATGTGCTCTAAATATCTATAGTAATTCAACCAATTAAATATTTAGTACGGTACACGTGTAGGAAATTTGCAGGTTTACCTTTCAGTCCTTCCTGTAATCACGATTGTAATCACGATTCATACATCATGTAATCGCAATCGTAATCGATTACACCTAATTTTATTGTAATCGTAATCGCAATCGTGAAAATATTAGGTAATCGTAATCGTAATCGATTACATAACGTAAGTAATCGCCCCATGTCTGGTACAGTGTCAATATTACTTTTTGAAATGTACGACCAATAAATCCGATCAATTTGTTGGCAGTTTTTACTACTTCTGAGCAATGTTGACTCGGCTTAAGATCGTTCGAAATTATTACTTCAAGATCTTTTTCTTTGCTGGCTTCAGAAAGTCGCACTCCGTTAGGTTGATAATGAATACGATCGTTGTTGATTCCGATATGCATAACCTTGCACTTTTCAATACTGAAACTCATTTGCCATGATCGTACCCAGCTACTTAAACGTTCGAGATCAGCTTGAAAGTGTCGTAGTGACTCTGCTGGCTTTTTTTCCCTTTTTTTTTGCCCTTTTGCCGCAAAAAAAAAAATCGTACGTAAGTAATACCCAGGACAATATTGGCTTTCTTTATGCGTTCTGCTTGTATAGCGGCTCGGCACCTGTTGGTTAGTCCCCCTCGTATTCTTTAACAGTCCTAGCAAAATTCAGGTCCAAGCATGTGTAACAAACCTAAAAATATCACTCACAGGTCTTGCCTCTGTTCTTGACCGTGTTAATTCACGAGATAACCGAAGCTGTGTGACTCAACGCGTACTACAAACCAAGGGTGTGGAGTCGGAATCGGAGTCGCAGTTTAAGTCGCCGGAGTCGCCTTCTTTTGGTCGGAGTCGGAGTATGAGTCGGAGTCGGTAAAAATATCTCCGACTCCGACTACTTTACGATACGTGTGATATTTTGTGGCTAAGATTTATTTGCCTACCATTGTACTGCAGAAGAGGGGAGGGGGGTGGAGTCAGAATCGAGGTCGGAGTCGAAGTCGGAGTCGCAGTCGAAATTTCCTAGAGTCGGAGTCGATTTTTTTTATTTCCGACTCCACACCCCTGCTTCAAACACCCACCGTAGAAAGTAAAGAAGAGAAGGGCGCAGAAAGGAGGGAAAGCGGAGATATATAAAAAAAAATAATGTGTATAAAAAAAAAGAGTAAAGGGAGAAAAGGATGGGAAGAATTATGGGAGGAAAGATAACGATAGGAATAAAAAAGGGAGGAAATAAGGAGGATAAAAGAGGGAATAGATGGAGGGAGAGAGGGAAGGGAATATAGGAGCAAAATAAACGGGAGAAAGTGATAGGGAGAATAAAAGAAGGAATAAAGGAAGGGAGAGAGGGAAGGGGATATGGAAAGAAAGTAGTAGGAGAAAAAAAGGAAAGAAAGAAGGAAAGAAGGGAGAGGTAAAGAAGACCAAAAGGAACAAAAGAAGAAGAGTCAAAGGAATATAGAATCAGAGGAATAGGAAGAAAAGTATAGATACGAATGAAGGAAATAAGGAAGAAATGAATGATGAATAGAGAAGGAAGGGAGAGGTAAAGAAGACCAATAGGAACTAAAAGGGAAGAGTCAAAGGAATATAGAATCAGAGGAATAGGAAGAAAGATAAAGATGCGAATGAAGGAAGTGAGGAAGAAATAATGATGAATAGAGAGGGAAAAAATAATAAAACAAAAACGAGGGAGGAAGGGAAGAAAGAGGGAAGGGAAGAGACAAAAAACGGATATTCTGAAACTGAAACAAATATAAACACAATTAACACGTGAGAAAACATTGATAAGGTTTCCCCTACTAACACACACACACACACACACACACACACACACACACACACACACACACAGAAAACGGAGGAAGAAAGAAGGAATTATTAGAAGATACAGAAACGGGGAGAGGAAAGTAGGAAATAAAATATGTCAAAACGTGGATGAGGGAAGATATGAAAGTAAAGAGGAAAAGTAAAGAGCGGGAGGTGGGAGAAGGAACTTAGAACTGAGGAAGGATCTGAAGGATGAAAAAAAGGGAAGGAATATAGACATGTGCATTTTGGGTGCTTTAGTTGACGTTATCCATGAGACAGAATGGCTGGTGCAGTTACGGTGTCAGGGGTAAAGTCCGTAAAGTAAAGGGGTAAAGTAAAGCCCGGACCGTAGACTTTATACATTATTTGGAGGGATGATACAGTTGACACATTTGGAAGATTTGATACAACTTTTTGGGGGAAGATTATATTTATTTGGAAGACTTGACACATTTGGAAGATTTGATACTTTTTTTGGAAGATACAGTTAACACATTTGAAAGATTTGATACATTTTTGGGGGAAGATTTGATAGATTTGGAAGATTTGATACTTTTTTTGGAAGATACAGTTAACACATTTGAAAGATTTGATACACTTTTTTGGAAGATTTGATAGATTTGGAAGACTTGATACTTTTTTTGGAAGATACAGTTAACATATTTGAAAGATTTGATACATTTTTGGGGGAAGATTTGAAACATTTGGACGATTTAATACTTCTTTTGGAAGATACAGTTAACACTTTTGAAAGATTTGATACATTTTTTTGGAAGATTTGATAGATTTGGAAGATTTGATACTTTTTTTGGAAGATACAGTTAACACATTTGAAAGATTTGATACATTTGTAAGATTTGATACTTCTTTTTGGAAGATACAGATAACACATTTAAACGAAGTGATACATTTTTTTGGAAGATTATATACATTTGAAAGATTTGATACGTATTTTTTTGGAAGACACAGTTGATACATTTTGGAAGATACAATTGATACATATTTTTTGATAGGTACGGTGTGAGTTGTAGTAATGTAGTTTCTTGGTGAACGCATTCCCTTATGAGGTATATTATGAGGTTTTGATTATATTCACGCACGTAAGCGAGGGGAGCCATGCACATAACGCATAGGGAGATTAAAAAAAAAAACGGGAGAGGGATGAGGGGAGTGATGGAAAGTATGGAGGTAAAGATAGATAAGGAAGGAGAGGAGTTGAGAGAAGGAAGTTAGATCGAAGGAAGGGTTTGGAAGGATGAAAGAAAGAGTGACACAGTGCCCTAGATTACATTGAAACCGTGACACATTTACTGTATTGCAGCACTAATAATATTTACGTACATATTTTAGTCTATATTACATTTATGACTTTTATCACTGTTGTACACTCTTATATGTATGAGTTACAACACTATTGAACACACACACACACACACACACACACACACACACACACACACACACACACACACACACACACACACACACACCTGTTTATCTCTCACCTAGCTCTACTAACTATGTAAAATTCTTTGACTATTTGAACTCTTAAGTGGAGCACATCTTGACCCACTCTCCCTTCGCTGAAATCTCCATTTTGGGAGATTTTAATGTTCACCACCAGCCTTGGTTTTCATCCTCTTTCACTGACCAGCCTGGTGAACAAGCCTACAGCTTTGCTCTCTTCAACGACCTAGAGCAGTTGGTTCAGCACCCTACACGTATTCCCGACCGTCCTGGAGACAGGCCCAACATACTAGATCTCTTCCTTACCTCTAACACTTCTGCTTACTCTGTCAAACTGTTCTTTCCGTTGGGCTCCTCCGATCACAACCCTATTTATGTATCCTGTCCTATCACTCCTGTACATCCTCTGTACCCACCAAAGAGGCGATGCTTAGGGCAATTTGCTTCAGCTCGCTGGGATGACCTGAGGATGTACTTTCCGATTTCTCGTGGAATGGTTACTGCATCCAGGAGAGTGTCACCTCTGTGTGTGCCCATCGCTTCACAGAGGTGATTGTCTTTGAAATGGAGGCATACATTCCACGTACTTTCTCTCCTCCCCATGCTAAAAAGCCTTGGTTTAATCACGCTTGTTATCGTGCTATCAAAGATAGAGAGGAAGCTCACAAAAGGTACCAAAGTCTTCGAACTCCCGCTAACCATGATTTTTACATTTCCGCCCGGAATCGTGCCAAATCTATTCTTCGACTTACCCAAAAAATCCTTTATTCATAGCAAATGTAAACACCTTGTTTTCTCTAATTCTTCCAGAGACTTCTGTCACTTAGCCAAAAATATCTCCTCCAATTTCACTTCTTCCTCTTTCCCTCCTCTTCTTAACCCAGACGGCAGCACTGCCGTCTCATCTGTCTCTAAGGCTGAACTCTTCACTCAAACTTTCTGTAACAACTCCAGTCTGGACGATTCTGGGCATATTCCTCCTACTCATCCCCTTTCTGACTCCTTCATGCCTGTTATTAAGATTTTCATAATGTTGTTCTCTATGCACTCTCTGGCCTCAACTCTCAGAAGGCTTATGGACCTAATGGAGTGCCTCCTTAGCCGTTTCGGTGAAACTTTCTATGTTGAGCTAGGTATATCGAAAGCCTTCGATAGAGTCTGGCACAAATCTTTGCATTCTAAACTGCCCTCTTTCGGATTATATCACTCTCTCTGTTCCTTTATTTCCAGTTTCCTTTCCGGCCGTTCTATCTCTGCCGTGGTAGACGGTCACTGTTCTTCCCCTAAGCCTATCAACAGTGGTGTTCCACAGGGCTCTGTCCTATCACCCACTATATTTCTGTTATTCATCAATGATCTTCTTTCCATAACAAACTGGCCTTTCCACTCATACACTGATGACTCCACTCTGCATTATTCAACTTCTTTCAACAGAAGACCCTCTCAACAGGAATTACATGACTCCAGGCTGGAGGCTGCAGAACGCTTAACTGGAAATATATCACCAAACATTATCTGAAAACACATCACAAAACATTACTGGAAACATATCACACAACATTACCTTGAAACATATCACACGACATTACCTGGTAACACATCACACAACATTACCTGGAAGCATATCACATGACCTTACCTGGAAACATATCACATGACATTACCTGGAAACATATCACACGATATTAATGGAAACATATCACACAACATTACCTGCAAACATATCACATTACATTACCTGGAAACATATTATACGACATTACCTGGAAAGGAAACATATCACACAACATTACCTGCAAACATATCACACAACATTACCTGGAAACATATTATACGACATTACCTGGAAACATATTACACGACATTACCTGGAAAGGAAACATATCACACAACATTTCCTGGAAAGAAAATATACTACACGACATTACCTGGAAACATATCACATTACCTGGAAACACATCACAACATTACCTGAAAACATATCACACAGCATGACCTGGAAACATATCACACAACATTACCTGGAAACATATCGGACGACATTACCTGAAAACATATCACACGACATTACCTGGAAACATATCACATGACATAGCCTGGAAACATACAACACAACATTACCAAGAAACATATCAAACGACATTACCTGGAAACAAATCACACAACATTACCTGGAAACACATCACACGACATTACCTGGAAACATAACACAAAACATTACCTGGAAACATATCATATAATATTACCTGGAAACATATCACACGACATTACCTGGAAACATATCACATAGCATTACCTGGAAACATATCACGCAACATTACCTGGAAATATATCACACAACATTACCTGGAAACATATCACACGACATTACCTGGAAACATATCACACAGCATTACCTGGAAACATATCACGCAACATTACCTGGAAACATATCACACGACATTACCTGGAAACATATCACGCAACATTACCTGGAAACATATCACGCAACATTACCTGGAAACATATCACGCAACATTACCTGGAAACATATCACACGACATTACCTGGAAACATATCACACAACATTACCTGGAAACATATCACACAACATTACCTGGAAACATATCACAACATTACCTGGAAACATATCACACAACATTACCTGGAAACATATCACAACATTACCTGGAAACATATCACACAACATTACCTGGAAACATATCACACAACATTACCTGGAAACATATCACACAACATTACCTGGAAACATATCACACAACATTACCTGGAAACATATCACACAACATTACCTGGAAACATATCACACAACATTACCTGGAAACATATCACACAACATTACCTGGAAACATATCACATGACATTACCTGTAAACATTGAAAACATATCAAACAGAATTACCTGGAAACATATCACACAACATTACCTGGAAACATATCACACGACATTACCTGGAAACATATCACACAACATTACCTGGAAACATATCACACAACATTACCTGGAAACATATCACACGACATTACCTGGAAACATATCACATGACATTACCTGGAAACATATCACGCAACATTACCTGAAAATATCACACAACATTACCTGGAAACATATCACACAACATTACCTGGAAACATATCACACAACATTACCTGGAAACATATCACACAACATTACCTGGAAACATATCACACAACATTACCTGGAAACATATCACACAACATTACCTGGAAACATATCACACAACATTACCTGAGAACATATCACACAACATTACCTGGAAACATATCACACAACATTACCTGGAAGAATATCACACAACATTACCTGGAAACATATCACACAACATTACCTGGAAACATATCACAACATTACGTGGAAACATATCACACAACATTACCTGGAAACATATCACACAACATTACCTGGAAACATATCACACAACATTACCTGGAAACATATCACACGACATTACCTGGAAACATATCACACAACATTACCTGGAAACATATCACACAACATTACCTGGAAACATATCACACAACATTACCTGGAAACATATCACACAACATTACCTGGAAACATATCACACAACATTACCTGGAAACATATCACACAACATTACCTGGAAACATATCACACAACATTACCTGGAAACATATCACAACATTACTTGGAAACATATCACAACATTACCTGGAAACATATCACACATCATTACCTGGAAACATATCACAACATTACCTGGAAACATATCACACAACATTACCTGGAAACATATCACACAACATTACCTGGAAACATATCACACAACATTACCTGGAAACATATCACACAACATTACCTGGAAACATATCACACAACATTACCTGGAAACATATCACACAACATTACCTGGAAACATATCACACAACATTACCTGGAAACATATCACACAACATTACCTGGAAACATATCACACAACATTACCTGGAAACATATCACAAGTCATTACCTGGAAACATATCACACAACATTACCTGGAAACATATCACACAACATTACCTGGAAACATATCACACAACATTACCTGGAAACATATCACACAACATTACCTGGAAACATATCACACAACATTACCTGGAAACATATCACACGACATTACCTGGAAACATATCACACAACATTACCTGGAAACATATCACAGCATTACTTGGAAACATATCACACGACATTACCTGGAAACATATCACACAACATTACCTGGAAACATATCACACGACATTACCTGGAAACATATCACACAACATTACCTGGAAACATATCACACAACATTACCTGGAAACATATCACACAACATTACCTGGAAACATATCACACAACATTACCTGGAAACATATCACACAACATTACCTGGAAACATATCACAACATTACCTGGAAACATATCACACAACATTACCTGGAAACATATCACACAACATTACCTGGAAACATATCACACAACATTACCTGGAAAAATATCACACAACATTACCTGGAAACATATCACAGCATTACCTGGAAACATATCACACAACATTACCTGGAAACATATCACACAACATTACCTGGAAACATATCACACAACATTACCTGGAAACATATCACACAACATTACCTGGAAACATATCACACAACATTACCTGGAAACATATCACACAACATTACCTGGAAACATATCACACAACATTACCTGGAAACATATCACACAACATTACCTGGAAACATATCACAAAACATTACCTGAAACATATCACACAACATTACCTGGAAACATATCACACAACATTACCTGGAAACATATCACACAACATTACCTGGAAACATATCACACAACATTACCTGGAAACATATCACACAACATTACCTGGAAACATATCACACAACATTACCTGGAAACATATCACACAACATTACCTGGAAACATATCACACAACATTACCTGGAAACATATCACACGACATTACCTGGAAACATATCACACAACATTACCTGGAAACATATCACACAACATTACCTGAAACATATCACACGACATTACCTGGAAACATATCACACAACATTACCTGGAAACATATCACACAACATTACCTGGAAACATATCACACAACATTACCTGGAAACATATCACTTAACATTACCTGGAAACATATCACACAACATTACCTGGAAACATATCACACGACATTACCTGGAAACATATCACACAACATTACCTGGAAACATATCACACAACATTACCTGGAAACATATCACACGACATTACCTGGAAACATATCACACAACATTACCTGGAAACATATCACACAACATTACCTGGAAACATATCACACGACATTACCTGGAAACATATCACACAACATTACCTGGAAACATATCACACAACATTACCTGGAAACATATCACACAACATTACCTGGAAACATATCACACAACATTACCTGGAAACATATCACACAACATTACCTGGAAACATATCACACAACATTACCTGGAAACATATCACACAACATTACCTGGAAACATATCACAACATTACCTGGAAACATATCACACAACATTACCTGGAAACATATCACACAACATTACCTGGAAACATATCACACAACATTACCTGGACACATATCACAACATTACCTGGAAACATATCACACGACATTACCTGGAAACATATCACACAACATTACCTGGAAACATATCACACAACATTACCTGGAAACATATCACACGACATTACATGGAAACATATCACACAACATTACCTGGAAACATATCACACGACATTACATGGAAACATATCACACGACATTACATGGAAACATATCACACAACATTACCTGGAAACATATCACACAACATTACCTGGAAACATATCACACAACATTACCTGGAAACATATCACACAACATTACCTGGAAACATATCACACAACATTACCTGGAAACATATCACACAACATTACCTGGAAACATATCACACTACATTACCTGGAAACATATCACACAACATTACCTGGAAACATATCACACAACATTACCTTGAAACATATCACACGACATTACATGGAAACATATCACACAACATTACCTGGAAACATATCACACAACATTACCTGGAAACATATCACACAACATTACCTGGAAACATATCACACAACATTACCTGGAAACATATCACACAACATTACCTGGAAACATATCACACAACATTACCTGGAAACATATCACACGACATTACCTGGAAACATATCACAGCATTACTTGGAAACATATCACACAACATTACCTGGAAACACATCACACGACATTACCTGAAACATATCACACGACATTACCTGGAAACATATCACACAACATTACCTGGAAACATATCACACAACATTACCTGGAAACATATCACACGACATTACCTGGAAACATATCACACAACATTACCTGGAAACATATCACACAACATTACCTTGAAACATATCACACTACATTACCTGGAAACATATCACACAACATTACCTGGAAACATATCACACAACATTACCTGGAAACATATCACACAACATTACCTGGAAACATATCACACAACATTACCTGGAAACATATCACACAACATTACCTGGAAACATATCACACAACATTACCTGGAAACAAATCACATAACATTACCTGGAAACATATCACACGACATTACCTGGAAACATATCACACAACATTACCTGGAAATATATCACACAACATTAGTTGAAACATATCACACAACATAACCTGGAAACATATCACACAACATTACCTGGAAACATATCACACAACATTACCTGGAAACATATCACACAACATAACCTGGAAACATATCACACAACATTACCTGGAAATATATCACACGACATTACCCTGAAACATATCACACAACATTACCTGGAAACATATCACACGACATTACCTGGAAACATATCACAATACATTACCTGATAACATATCACACAACATTACCTGGAAACATATCACACAACATTACCTTGAAACATATCACACGACATTACCTGGAAACATATCACACGACATTACCTGGAAACATATCACACAACATTACCTGGAAACATATCACACGACATTACCTGGAAACATATCACACAACATTACCTGGAAACATATCACACAACATTACCTGGAAACATATCACACAACATTACCTGGAAACATATCACACGACATTACCTGGAAACATATCACACAAAATTACCTTGAAACATATCACACAACATTACCTGGAAACATATCACACGACATTACATGGAAACATATCACACAACATTACCTGGAAACATATCACACAACATTACCTGGAAACATATCACACAACATTACCTTGAAACATATCACACGACATTACATGGAAACATATCACACAACATTACCTGGAAACATATCACACGACATTACATGGAAACATATCACACAACATTACCTGGAAACATATCACACGAATTTACCTGGAAACATATCACACAACCTTACCATGAAACATATCACACGACATAACTTGGAAACATATCACACAACATTACCTGGAAACATATCACACGACATTACCTTGAAACATATCACAGCATTACCTGGAAACATATCACACAACATTACCTGGAAACATATCACACAACATTACCTGGAAACATATCACACGACATTACCTGGAAACATATCACACAACATTACCTGGAAACATATCACACAACATTACCTGGAAACATATCACACAACATTACCTGGAAACATATCACACGACATTACCTGGAAACATATCACAGCATTACCTGAAACATATCACACAACATTACCTGAAACATATCACACAACATTACATGGAAACATATAACACAACATTACCTGGAAACATATCACACAACATTCCTTGAAACATATCACACGACATTACATGGAAACATATCACACAACATTACCTGGAAACATATCACACGACATTACATGGAAACATATCACACGACATTACCTGGAAACATATCACACAACATTACCTGGAAACATATCACACGACATTACCTGGAAACATATCACACAACATTACCTGGAAACATATCACACAACATTACCTGGAAACATATCACACGACATTACCTGGAAACATATCACACAACATTACCTGGAAACATATCACACAACATTACCTGGAAACAAATCACACAACATTACCTGGAAACATATCACACGACATTACCTGGAAACATATCACACAACATTATCTGGAAACAAATCACACGACATTACCTGGAAACATATCACACAACATTACCTGGAAACAAATCACACAACATTACCTGGAAACATATCACACAACATTACCTGGAAACAAATCACACAACATTACCTGGAAACATATCACACGACATTACCTGGAAACATATCACACAACATTACCTGGAAACATATCACACGACATTACCTGATAACATATCACACGACAATACCTGAAACATATCACACAACATTACCTGGAAACATATCACACGACATTACCTGGAAACATATCACACGACATTACATGGAAACATATCACACGACATTATCTGGAAACATATCACACAACATTACCTGGAAACATATCACACGACATTACCTGATAACATATCACACAACATTACCTGGAAACATATCACACAACATTACATTGAAACATATCACAAAAAATTACATTCAAAAATATCACACAAAATTACCTTGAAACATATCACACAACATTACCTGGAAACATATCACACAACATTACCTGGAAACATATCACACAACATTACCTGGAAACATATCACACGACATTACCTGGAAACATATCACACAACATTACCTGGAAACATATCACACAACATTACCTGGAAACATATCACACGACATTACCTGGAAACATATCACACAACATTACCTGGAAACATATCACACGACATTACCTGGAAACATATCACACGACATTACCTGATAACATATCACACAACATTACCTGGAAACATATCACACAACATTACCTGGAAACATATCACACGACATTACCTGGAAACATATCACACAACATTACCTGGAAACATATCACACGACATTACCTGGAAACATATCACACGACATTACCTGGAAACATATCACACAACATTACCTGGAAACATATCACACGACATTACCTGGAAACATATCACACAACATTACCTGGAAACATATCACACGACATTACCTGGAAACATATCACACAACATTACCTGGAAACATATCACACGACATTACCTGGAAACATATCACACAACATTACCTGTAAACATATCACACGACATTACCTGGAAACATATCACACAACATTACCTGGAAACATATCACACGACATTACCTGGAAACATATCACACAACATTACCTGGAAACATATCACACGACATTACCTGGAAACATATCACACAACATTACCTGGAAACATATCACACAACATTACCTGGAAACACATCACACGACATTACCTGGAAACATATCACACAACATTACCTGGAAACATATCACACGACATTACCTGGAAACATATCACACAACATTACCTGGAAACATATCACACGACATTACCTGGAAACATATCACACAACATTACCTGGAAACATATCACACGACATTACCTGGAAACATATCACACAACATTACCTGGAAACATATCACACGACATTACCTGGAACATATCACACAACATTACCTGGAAACATATCACACGACATAACCTGGAAACATATCACACAACATTACCTGGAAACATATCACACAACATTACCTGGAAACATATCAGACAACATAACCTGGAAACATATCACACAACATTACCTGGAAACATATCACACGACATTACCTTGAAACATATCACACAACATTACCTGGAAACATATCACACGACATTACCTGAAAACATATCACACGACATTACCTGGAAACATATCACACAACATTACCTGGAAACATATCACACAACATTACCTGGAAACATATCACACAACATTACCTGGAAACATATCACACGACATTACCTGGAAACATATCACACAACATTACCTAGAAACATATCACACGACATTACCTGGAAACATATCACACAACATTACCTGGAAACATATCACACGACATTACCTGGAAACATATCACACAACATTACCTGGAAACATATCACACGACATTACCTGGAAACATATCACACGACATTACCTGAAAACATATCACACGACATTACCTGGAAACATATCACACGACATTACCTGGAAACATATCACACAACATTACCTGGAAACATATCACACGACATTACCTGGAAACATATCACACAACATTACCTGGAAACATATCACACGACATTACCTGGAAACATATCACACAACATTACCGTGAAACATATCACACGACATTACCTGGAAACATATCACACAACATTACCTGGAAACATATCACACGACATTACCTGGAAACATATCACACGACATTACCTGGAAACATATCACACGACATTACCTGGAAACATATCACACGACATTACCTGGAAACATATCACACAACATTACCTGGAAACATATCACACGACATTACATGGAAACATATCACACAACATTACCTTGAAACATATCACACGACATTACCTGGAAACATATCACACGACATTACATGGAAACATATCACACAACATTACCTGGAAACATATCACACGACATTACCTGGAAACATATCACACAACATTACCTTGAAACATATCACACGACATTACCTGGAAACATATCACACAACATTACCTGGAAACATATCACACAACATTACCTGGAAACATATCACACGACATTACCTGGAAACATATCACACGACATTACCTGGAAACATATCACACAACATTACCTGGAAACATATCACACAACATTACCTGGAAACATATCACACGACATTACCTGGAAACATATCACACAACATTACCTGGAAACATATCACACGACATTACCTGGAAACATATCACACAACATTACCTGGAAACATATCACACGACATTACCTGGAAACATATCACACAACATTACCTGGAAACATATCACACGACATTACCTGGAAACATATCACACGACATTACCTTGAAACATATCACACGACATTACCTGGAAACATATCACACGACATTACCTGGAAACATATCACACAACATTACCTGGAAACATATCACACGACATTACCTGGAAACATATCACACAACATTACCTGGAAACATATCACACGACATTACCTGGAAACATATCACACAACATTACCTGGAAACATATCACACGACATTACCTGGAAACATATCACACAACATTACCTGGAAACATATCACACGACATTACCTGGAAACATATCACACGACATTACCTGGAAACATATCACACAACATTACCTGGAAACATATCACACGACATTACCTGGAAACATATCACACGACATTACCTGTAAACATATCACACAACATTACCTGGAAACATATCACACGACATTACCTGGAAACATATCACACAACATTACCTGGAAACATATCACACAACATTACCTGGAAACATATCACACGACATTACCTGGAAACATATCACACAACATTACCTGGAAACATATCACACAACATTACCTTGAAACATATCACACAACATTACCTGGAAACATATCACACGACATTACCTGGAAACATATCACACAACATTACCTGGAAACATATCACACGACATTACCTGGAAACATATCACACAACATTACCTGGAAACATATCACACGACATTACCTGGAAACATATCACACAACATTACCTGAAACATATCACACAACATTAACTGGAAAGTTATCACACAACATTACATGGAAATATATATCACAACATTACCTGGAAACATATCACACAACATTACCTGGAAACATATCACACGACATTACCTGGAAACATATCACACAACATTACCTGGAAACATATCACACAACATTACCTGGAAACATATCACACAACATTACCTGGAAACATATCACACAACATTACCTGGAAACATATCACACGACATTACCTGGAAACATATCACACAAAATTAACTTGAAACATATCACACAACATTACATGGAAACATATCACACAACATTACCTGGAAACATATCACACAACATTACCTGGAAACATATCACACAACATTACCTGGAAACAAAACACAATACATTACCAGGAAACATATCACAACATTACCTGAAACATATCACACGACATTACCTGGAAACATATCACACAACATTACCTGAAACATATCACACAACATTACCTGGAAACATATCACACGACATTACCTGGAAACATATCACACAACATTACCTGGAAACATATCACACAACATTACCTGGAAACATATCACACAACATTACCTGATAACATATCACACAACATTACCTGGAAACATATCACACAACATTACCTGGAAACATATCACACGACATTACCTGGAAACATATCACACAACATTACCTGATAACATATCACACAACATTACCTGGAAACATATCACACGACATTACCTGGAAACATATCACACAACATTACCTGGAAACATATCACACGACATTACCTGGAAACATATCACACAACATTACCTGGAAACATATCACACGACATTACCTGGAAACATATCACATAACATTACCATGAAACATATCACACGACATTACCTGGAAACATATCACACGACATTACATGGAAACATATCACACAACATTACCTGGAAACATATCACACAACATTACCTGGAAACATATCCCACAACATTACCTGGAAACATATCACACAACATTACCTGGAAACATATCACAACATTACCTGGAAACATATCACACGACATTACCTGGAAACATATCACACAACATTACCTTGAAACATATCACACGACATTACATGGAAACATATCACACGACATTACCTGGAAACATATCACACAACATTACCTGGAAACATATCACACAACATTCCTTGAAACATATCACACGACATTACATGGAAACATATCACACAACATTACCTGGAAACATATCACACAACATTACCTGGAAACATATCACACAACATTACCTGGAAACATATCACACAACATTACCTGGAAACATATCACACGACATTACCTGGAAACATATCACACAACATTACCTGGAAACATATCACACAACATTACCTGGAAACATATCACACAACATTACCTGGAAACATATCACACGACATTACCTGGAAACATATCACACAACATTACCTGGAAACATATCACACGACATTACCTGGAAACATATCACACGACATTACCTGGAAACATATCACACAACATTACCTGAAACATATCACAACATTACCTGGAAACATATCACAACATTACCTGGAAACATATCACACGACATTACCTGAAACATATCACACAACATTACCTGAAACATATCACACGACATTACCTGGAAACATATCACACAACATTACCTGGAAACATATCACACGACATTACCTGGAAACATATCACACAACATTACCTGGAAACATATCACACGACATTACCTGATAACATATCACACAACATTACCTGGAAACATATCACACGACATTACCTGGAAACATATCACACAACATTACCTGGAAACATATCACACGACATTACCTGGAAACATATCACACAACATTACCTGGAAACATATCACACAACATTACCTGGAAACATATCACACAACATTACCTGGAAACATATCACACGACATTACCTGATAACATATCACACGACATTACCTGGAAACATATCACACAACATTACCTGGAAACATATCACACTACATTACCTGGAAACATATCACACAACATCACATGAAACATATCACACGACATTACCTGGAAACATATCACACAACATTACCTGGAAACATATCACACAACATTACCTGGAAACATATCACACAACATTACCTGGAAACATATCACACGACATTACCTGGAAACATATCACACGACATTACCTGGAAACATATCACACAACATTACCTTGAAACATATCACACGACATTACCTGGAAACATATCACACGACATTACCTGGAAACATATCACACAACATTACCTGGAAACATATCACACGACATTACCTGGAAACATATCACACGACATTACCTGGAAACATATCACACAACATTACCTGGAAACATATCACAGCATTACCTGGAAACATATCACACGACATTACCTGAAACATATCACACAACATTACCTGGAAACATATCACACGACATTACCTGGAAACATATCACACAACATTACCTGAAACATATCACACAACATAACCTGGAAACATATCACACAACATTACCTGGAAACATATCACACGACATTACCTGGAAACATATCACACGACATTACCTGGAAACATATCACACGATATTACCTGGAAAAATATCACCAAACATTATCTGGAAACATATCACACGACATTACCTGGAAACATATCACACGACATTACCTGGAAACATATCACACGACATTACCTGGAAACATATCACACGACATTACCTGGAAACATATCACACGACATTACCTTGAAACATATCACACGACATTACCTGGAAACATATCACACGACATTACCTGGAAACATATCACACAACATTACCTGGAAACATATCACACGACATTACCTGGAAACATATCACACAACATTACCTGGAAACATATCACACGACATTACCTGGAAACATATCACACAACATTACCTGGAAACATATCACACGACATTACCTGGAAACATATCACACGACATTACCTGGAAACATATCACACGACATTACCTGGAAACATATCACACGACATTACCTGGAAACATATCACACAACATTACCTGGAAACATATCACACGACATTACCTTGAAACATATCACACAACATTACCTGGAAACATATCACACGACATTACCTGGAAACATATCACACGACATTACCTGGAAACATATCACACGACATTACCTGGAAACATATCACACAACATTGCCTGGAAACATATCACACGACATTACATGGAAACATATCACACAACATTACCTTGAAACATCACACAACATTACCTGGAAACATATCACACGACATTACCTGGAAACATATCACACGACATTACCTGGAAACATATCACACGACATTACCTGGAAACATATCACACGACATTACCTCGAAACATATCACACGACATTACCTGGAAACATATCACACAACATTACCTGGAAACATATCACACGACATTACCTGGAAACATATCACACGACATTACCTGGAAACATATCACACAACATTACCTGGAAACATATCACACGACATTACATGGAAACATATCACACAACATTACCTGGAAACATATCACACGACATTACCTGGAAACATATCACACAACATTACCTTGAAACATATCACACGACATTACATGGAAACATATCACACAACATTACATGGAAACATATCACACAACATTACATGGAAACATATCACACGACATTACATGGAAACATATCACACAACATTACCTTGAAACATATCACACGACATTACATGGAAACATATCACACGACATTACCTGGAAACATATCACACGACATTACCTGGAAACATATCACACAACATTACCTGGAAACATATCACACGACATTACCTGGAAACATATCACACGACATTACCTGGAAACATATCACACGACATTACCTGGAAACATATCACACAACATTACCTTGAAACATATCACACAACATTACCTTGAAACATATCACACTACATTACCTGGAAACATATCACACAACATTACCTGGAAACATATCACACGACATTACCTGGAAACATATCACACAACATTACCTGGAAACATATCATACGACATTACCTGGAAACATATCACACAACATTACCTGGAAACATATCATATAATATTACCTGGAAACATATCACACGACATTACCTGGAAACATATCACACAACATTACCTGGAAACATATCACACGACATTACCTGGAAACATATCACACAACATTACCTGGAAACATATCACACAACATTACCTGGAAACATATCACACGACATTACATGGAAACATATCACACAACATTACCTGGAAACATATCACACGACATTACATGGAAACATATCACACAACATTACCTGGAAACATATCACACGACATTACATGGAAACATATCACACAACATTACCATGAAACATATCACACGACATTACCTGGAAACATATCACACAACATTACCTGGAAACATATCACACGACATTACCTGGAAACATATCACACAACATTACCTGGAAACATATCACACGACATTACCTGATAACATATCACACGACATTACCTGGAAACATATCACACAACATTACCTGGAAACATATCACACAACATTACCTGGAAACATATCACACAACATTACCTTGAAACATATCACACGACATTACATGGAAACATATCACACAACATTACCTGGAAACATATCACACGACATTACATGGAAACATATCACACAACATTACCTGGAAACATATCACACAACATTACCTGGAAACATATCACACAACATTACCTGGAAACATATCACACGACATTACCTGGAAACATATCACACGACATTACCTGGAAACATATCACACAACATTACCTGGAAACATATCACACGACATTACCTGAAACATATCACATGACATTACCTGTAAACATATCACAAAACATTACCTGGAAACATATCACACAACATTACCTGGAAACATATCACACGACATTACCTGGAAACATATCACACGACATTACCTGGAAACATATCACATGGCATTACCTGGAAACATATCACACAACATTACCTGGAAACATATCACACAACATTACCTGGAAACATATCACACAACATTACCTGGAAACATATCACACGACATTACCTGGAAACATATCACAGCATTACCTGAAACATATCACACAACATTACCTGGAAACATATCACACGACATTACCATTAAACATATCACACAACATTACCTGGAAACATATCACACAACATTACCTGGAAACAAATCACACAACATTACCTGGAAACATATCACACGACATTACCTGGAAACATATCACACAACATTATCTGGAAACAAATCACACGACATTACCTGGAAACATATCACACAACATTACCTGGAAACAAATCACACAACATTACCTGGAAACATATCACACAACATTACCTGGAAACATATCACACAACATTACCTGGAAACATATCACACAACATTACCTGGAAACATATCACACAACATTACCTGGAAACATATCACACAACATTACCTGGAAACATATCACACAACATTACCTGGAAACATATCACACGACATTACCTGGAAACATATCACACAACATTACCTGGAAATATATCACACGACATTACCTGGATACAAATCACACAACATTACCTGGAAATATATCACACGACATTACCTGGAAACATATCACACAACATTACCTGGAAACACATCACACGACATTACCTGGAAACATATCACACAACATTACCTGGAAACATATCACACGACATTACCTGGAAACATATCACACAACATTACCTGGAAACATATCACACGACATTACCTGGAAACACATCACACGACATTACCTGGAAACATATCACACGACATTACCTGTAAACATATCACACGACATTACCTGGAAACATATCACACAACATTACCTGGAAACATATCACACGACATTACCTGGAAACATATCACACAACATTACCTGGAAACACATCACACGACATTACCTGGAAACATATCACAACATTACCTGGAAACATATCACACGACATTACCTGAAACATATCACAGTACAGTACCTGGTAACAGATCACACGACATTACCTGGAAACATCTCACACGACATTACCTGGAAACATATCACACGACATTACCTGGAAACATATCACACGACATTACCTGGAAACATATCACACAACATTCCATGAAACATAAAACACGACATTACATGGAAAAATAAAACACAACATTACCATGAAACATATCACACGACATTACCTGGAAACATATCACACGACATTACCTGAAACATATCACACGACATTACCTGAAACATATCACACGACATTACCTGGAAACATATCACACGACATTACCTGGAAACATATCACACGACATTACCTGGAAACATATCACACGACATTACCTGTAAACATATCACACGACATTACCTGGAAACATATCACACGACATTACCTGAAAACACATCACACGTAATTACTTGGAAACACATCACACGACATTACCTGGAAACAAATCACACGACATTACCTGTAAACATATCACACGACATTACATGGAAACATATCACACAACATTACCTGGAAACATATCACACGACATTACCTGGAAACATATCACACAACATTACCTGGAAACATATCACACGACATTACCTGGAAACATATCACACAACATTACCTGAAACATATCACAACATTACCTGGAGACATATCACACAACATTACCTGAAAACATATCACACAACATTACCTGGAAACATATCACACGACATTACCTGAAACATATCACAACATTACCTGGAAACATATCACAACATTACCTGGAAACATATCACACAACATTACCTGAAACATATCACACGACCTTACCTGGAAACATATCACACAACATTACCTGGAAACATATCACACGACATTACCTGGAAACATATCACACGACAATACCTGGAAACATATCACACGACATTACCTGGAAACATATCACACAACATTACCTGGAAACATATCACACGACATTACCTGGAAACATATCACACAACATTACCTGGAAAAATATCACACGACATTACCTTGAAACATATCACAGCATTACTTGGAAACATATCACACAACATTACCTGGAAACATATCACACAACATTACCTGGAAACATATCACACAACATTACCTGGAAACATATCACACGACATTACATAGAAACATATCACACAACATTACCTGGAAACATATCACACAACATTACCTGGAAACATATCACACAACATTACCTTGAAACATATCACACGACATTACCTGGAAACATATCACACGACATTACCTGGAAACATATCACACGACATTACCTGAAACATATCACAACATTACCTGGAAACATATCACACAACATTACCTGGAAACATATCACACAACATTACCTGGAAACACATCACACGACATTACCTGGAAACATATCACACGACATTACCTGGAAACATATCACACAACATTACCTGGAAACATATCACACAACATTACCTTGAAACATATCACACGACATTACCTGGAAACATATCACACAACATTACCTGGAAACATATCACACAACATTACCTAGAAACATATCACACGACATTACATGGAAACATCACACAACATTACCTGGAAACATATCACACAACATTACCTGGAAACATATCACACAACATTACCTGGAAACATATCACACGACATTACCTGGAAACATATCACACAACATTACCTGGAAACATATCACACAACATTACCTGGAAACATATCACACGACATTACCTGATAACATATCACACAACATTACCTGGAAACATATCACACGACAATACCTGTAAACATATCACAACATTACCTGGAAACATATCACACAACATTACCTGGAAACATATCACACAACATTACCTGGAAACATATCACACACGACAATACCTGGAAACATATCCAACATTACCTGGAAACATATCACAGCATTACCTGGAAACATATCACACGACATTACCTGGAAACATATCACACAACATTACCTGGAAACATATCACACAACATTACCTGGAAACATATCACACAACATTACCTGGAAACATATCACACAACATTACCTGGAAACATATCACACGACATTACCTGGAAACATATCACACGACATTACCTGGAAACATATCACACGACATTACCTGGAAACATATCACACGACATTACCTGAAAACATATCACACGACATTACCTTGAAACATATCACAGCATTACTTGGAAACATATCACACAACATTACCTGGAAACATATCACACGACATTACCTTGAAACATATCACAGCATTACCTGGAAACATATCACACAACATTACCTGGAAACATATCACACGACATTACCTGGAAACATATCACACGACATTACCTGGAAACATATCACAACATTACCTGGAAACATATCACACAACATTACCTGGAAACATATCACACGACATTACCTGGAAACATATCAAACAACATTACCTGAAAACATATCACATGACATTACCTGGACACATATCACACAACATTACCTGGAAACATATCACACAACATTACCTGGAAACATATCACACAACATTACCTGGAAACTGATCACGACATTACCTGGAAACATATCACACGACATTACCTGGAAACATATCACACAACATTACCTTGAAACAAATCACACAACATTACCTGGAAACATATCACACGACATTACCTGGAAACATATCACACAACATTACCTGAAACATCACACGACATTACCTGGAAACATATCACACAACATTACCTGAAACATATCACACAACATTACCTGGAAACATATCACAACATTACCTGGAAACATATCACACAACATTACCTGGAAACATATCACACAACATTACCTGGAAACATATCACAACATTACCTGGAAACAAATCACACGAATTTACCTGGAAACATATCACACAACATTACCTGGAAACATATCACACGACATTACCTGGAAACATATCACACAACATTACCTGGAAACATATCACACGACATTACCTGGAAACATATCACACAACATTACCTGGAAACATATCACACGACATTACCTGGAAACATATCACACAACATTACCTGGAAACACATCACACGACATTACCTGGAAACATATCACACAACATTACCTGGAAACATATCACACAACATTACCTGGAAACACATCACACGACATTACCTGGAAACATATCACACAACATTACCTGGAAACACATCACACGACATTACCTGAAAATATATCACAACATTACCTGGAAACATATCACACGACATTACCTGGAAACATATCACACAACATTACCTGGAAACATATCACACGACATTACCTGGAAACATATCACACGACATTACCTGGAAACATATCACACGACATTACCTGGAAACATATCACACGACATTACCTGGAAACATATCACACAACATTACCTGGAAACATATCACACGACATTACCTGGAAACATATCACACAACATTACCTGGAAACATATCACACGACATTACATGGAAACATATCACACAACATTACCTTGAAAC
>NW_026112004.1:125000-145000 GCF_024679095.1 Eriocheir sinensis
ATATTTCCATCCCTTTCAAAAGCTGGTTATTGACGAGTCACTTGTCCTGCACAAGGGTCGCCTCTCCTTCAAGCAGTACATTCCGACAAAAGACATCGCTTTGGCATTAAACTTTTGTTCTTTGCGACTGTGATACAGGAATCGTGCTTGACGTGCTTGTGTATGCAGGCGCACAGACTGATATACCAACTGTCAGTAAGAAAGATCCTAGGGAAAGTCTGGTGCCGTCGTCTGTAAGATGATGGCACCATACTTCGGTAAGGGTCATATTCTTTACACAGACAATTGGTATACCAGCCCTGCTTTGTGTCAGTTCCTGCACGACAACAACACGGGATCTTGTGGAACCGTACGGCGGAACAGAAAGTTTATGCCAAAGTTCGACGTACAAAAGACCATAGTTGACGACCCCAGCAAACCAGCCAATGATGACACGACTCGCACCCGAGGCAGGAAGAAGGACATGTACACTCAAAAAGAAAAGGCTGGCAAGTTACTGGCCTTGAGATGGAGCGACAAGCGTGACGTCCACCTTCTCTCTACCGTCCACACAGGAGCTATGGCATACACTGGCAAACGCCACTGGGGGACGAGGAAGGAGATTTGGAAGCCAGATGTAGTTCACGACTACACTATGAATATGAGGATGGTGGACAAGTGTGACGGCCAGATCACAGGCATTGAGTGTATGAGAAGGTCTACCAGATGGCAAGTCAAGTTGTTCTTCCATCTGATAGACATGACTATGCTCAATGCCTACAACATGTGGCTTGCCACACATGAGCCAACACCCACCAAGAAGATCATGTTGCGTCAGTTTGTCTATAACACAGCCATGCAGCTCCTCGAGAAGTACGGCGAGCTAACCTCGGCCACTATGGGTCGCCGTCCAGCTCAGCTACTCTACCGACTGCAACCCTCAAACCGCCACACACCTGTATACACCGAGATAGTTAACG
Organism: Eriocheir sinensis; assembly: GCF_024679095.1. Taxonomy (NCBI): domain Eukaryota; kingdom Metazoa; phylum Arthropoda; class Malacostraca; order Decapoda; family Varunidae; genus Eriocheir; species Eriocheir sinensis. The sequence goes on from NW_026112004.1 coordinate 125,960, forward strand.
GGAGGAGGGTCAGCAAACAGTGCTATGTATGTAAGCACACGACCAGGCGCCCACAAAAACGCACAAGGATCACCATCATGTGCAAGGAATGCAACGTTCCCTTGTGCGTGGGAGATTGCTATGAGGCCTTCCACAACCTTGTAAACTTTTAGGATTTATCCTACAATGTGTGTGTGTGTGTGTGTGTGTGTGTGTGTGTGTGTGTGTGTGTGTGTGTGTGTGCTCCATATCATCTCTCTCTCTCTCTCTCACTCCATCCCTCCCATCCATCCCCCTAATAACCTGTTTATTATTATTATTATTATTATTATTATTATTATTATTATTATTATTATTGTTGTTGTTGTTGTTGTTGTTGTTGTTTTTATTATTATTATTACCATTATTATCATTATTATTATCATCATTATTATTATTATTATTATTATTATTATTATTATTATTATTATTATTATTATTATTATTATTATTATTATTATTATTATTATTATTATTATTATTATTATTATTATTATTATTATTATTATTATTATTATTATTATTATTATTATTATTATTATTATTATTATTATGATTGTTATTATTATTATTATTATTATTATTATTATTATTATTATTATTATTATTATAATCGTTATTATTATTATCATTATTATTATTATTATTATGATTATTATTATTTTCATTATTATTATTATTATTATTATTATTATTATTATTATTATTATTACTATTATCATTATTATTATAATTATTATAATTATTATTATGATTATGATTATTATTATTACTATTATTATTATTATTATTATTATTATTATTATTATTATTATTATTATATTTATTATTATCATTATTATTATTTTACTATTATTATCATTATTATTATTATTTTTATGATCATTATTATTATTATTATTATTATTATTATTATTATTATTATTATTATTATTATTATTATTATTATTATTATTATTATTATTATTATCATTATTATTATTATTATTATTATTATTATTATTATTATTATTATTGTTGTTGTTATTATCATTATGTATTATTATATATATTGTATATATATATATATATATATATATATATATATATATATATATATATATATATATATATATATATATATATATATATATATATATATATATATATATATATATATATATATATATATATATATATATATATATATATATATATATATATATATATATATATATATATATATATATATATATATATATATATATATATATATATATATATATATAAAACCACGCTGATCAAACGTGACAAAAGATAAATAAAAGTCAGTATCAAATGTTGTCATTTTATTTAGATACGCCCTCACATCCTCACATCCTGGCTGGGCCTTCCTTGGCTTTCGGGGTTGAAGTGGAGTTGCTGGACAAGTCCGAAATGGTGTACCAAACAATGGAAAAGGTAATAATAAGTAAATTACAAATTTACTATATATTTTATTTTATTTACAACTCCGGAGAGTTTGCCCTATTCCTAGGGTACCAGTGTGGAGTCTGGGTCCCACGTCTCTTTTCTTCGAGTCCTGGGAGGAAACAGGAGTCAGGGTCCCCACGTCTCTTGTCTTGGATTCCTGGGAAGAAACGGGAAAGAAACAAATGAATTTACAAAATATGAGGGAAACATACAGATAGGAAAAAGGGTTGATAAATCACACATACACTGATATGGGAGAGAGATAGAGAGAGAGAGAGAGAGAGAGAGAGAGAGAGAGAGAGAGAGAGAGAGAGAGAGAGAGAGAGAGAGAGAGAGAGAGAGAGAGAGAGAGAGAGAGAGAGAGAGGGAGGAGGGGGGGAGGGAGGAGGGAGGAGGAGGGAGGGAGAGGAAGAGAGAGAGAGAGAGAGAGAGAGAGAGAGAGAGAGAGAGAGAGAGAGAGAGAGAGAGAGAGAGAGAGAGAAAATCAGGGAAGGGAGGGGAGGAAAGGGGATGGGAGGCATGGAAAGAGGGAGGGAGGAAGAGAGGGAAGGAGGGGAGGGTAGGAGGAGAGAGAGAGAGAGAGAGAGAGAGAGAGAGAGAGAGAGAGAGAGAGAGAGAGAGAGAGAGAGAGAGAGAGAGAGAGAGAGAGAGAGAGAGAGACATGAATGTACGTGTATTGTGACATGAATTCACTCACGGTCCGCTGCTGCTGGTTCTACCCAGTTATCAGCCAGACGTTAGAATGATGTCTTCTGTGTGTGTGTGTGTGTGTGTGTGTTTGTTTTGAATGATACTTTACTAAGACCACAAAACAATCTTACCATAAAAGCAAATGATCTTCGAAGGCGTGGGACATCCTCCGGTGCTGGTGGCTGAGGTGGAAGGGGTGGAGTGGCAGCCCTCCTTGGTCGGGCGGCAGCTCTCCTCGGTGGGGCTCGTGGAGGAGGCATGAGCTCTCCGTCAGACTGATGAAATGAAATGAATTTAGCATAAAGATGTAAAAATGAATTTGTAATCTTTCCTACAATATTTCGTGGATGACATGGATGAATGTTTGAGAGTATACATAGTGTTGGCGCGCACGCACGCACACACACTTACTTTGGTCTGTTTCCCCTCCATGGTTCCTTGAACTTCCTTCCGGGGTCAGTGGTTGTGAGCGACTAATTGCTGGTAAATGGTAATGCGTCATCTCGCAACAGGCGACAACTGGCAACAAAAAACGAGAGAGAGAGAGAGAGAGAGAGAGAGAGAGAGAGAGAGAGAGAGAGAGAGAGAGAGAGAGAGAGAGAGAGAGAGAGAGAGAGAGAGAACTTGCTAGGTGTCTGCGGAGGTTTAGGCTATCATACGGATGATAAGCGCTTGTTTCAAATTTCCCTTCCCCCCCAACACACACACACACACACACACACACACACACACACATGCGCAGAGAGAGAGAGCGTTTATTATATATTTCATTTTATTTTGGCCTTGACCGACAAGTTTTACTCGTCTCACCCCTGGGGATCTTCAAGTAGCTGTTTCAATGGAGAGGGTTTAGTTTTACCAGGTGGGGCTTCCCTCTCTTCCTCAGCTATACTTCTACCCAGAAATGTACAAGTTAGAATCCTCCAGCTTCATAACTTGTACCTTCCTTGCCCTCAATTTTTCTTCTTTCCTTGCGTCTTTGATTTCTTTCCTCTTCTTTCTTCTTTTTTGTTTTGTCTTTTAGGTACTGAGAAGTACTTCTTCTATCATGATTTTAAGCCTTTTCCATGACGACTGCTCCAAGCGTTTCATGGAGGTACCTTGTATATCCAAAGTTGAATTTTGTAATTGCCTTTCCAACAAGATAGTTCATTCTTACACTGTGGAAGAATCTGGTCTTCGGTGCCATTGTCCATATGAGTGCATTTAGGCTTTCATTAGCATTTTGCGTGAAGCCACTGCACCTTGACAGGAGTTCGTCTGTGATAAATCTTTTGTACACCTGCAACAGCTCCTCCTTTATGTCTTCTCTTATGGGGTGGCCAACTTTCTGCTGATGAATACCAGCAGGTATATCTTTATTCTCATGAATAAGTCTGTTATAAAAGCACCAAGTATCCTCGCCTTCAGGGCACATGTGATGAGCAGGATTGTTATCTGTGCTGGCGCAGTGTTCTAATGTTGCCAGTACTGCCTTCTCTCTCTCTGCCATACGAGGGTACCTCGCTTCCACCCTCCCCTCCCATGTAGATAACGCGAGGGAGCATAGGCCTATACACACACACACACACAAACACACACACACACTACTTCTTCTTTTGGTGCCTGCTCCTGGAGAGAGAGAGAGAGAGAGAGAGAGAGAGAGAGAGAGAGAGAGAGAGAGAGAGAGAGAGAGAGAGAGAGTGTTGAAACGAAAGTAAGATTTGATGAAATTGCAACATAGCCGCGGTAGCTCAGTCGGTATAATGCTCACTTTCGCCTGGGAAGCTCGTAGTTCGATTCCTTCCTGGTCAGTGTAGGCGGATATCTGGTAGTCATTTCAGAGCACAATACATCACTGAGCTATGTACAGCGGCTAATTTTCATAATATCACACAAGATATGAAGCTACATCAGTAATATTTTCCTTTCTATTCTTTCGTTGTGGATGCCAGGCGACCCAGACCCCACGGACCTACAATTTCAGTGAGGGCGAGTTGGTGGATCTCCTGATCCGCTACGAGCACCTCACTGAACAAGAGGAGGAGGCTAGGTTCGAGAGGATCCCGCACGAGACAGCCCTCCCCTTAGTGAGGAGGACACTCCGTCTAGAAAGTCTAGAAAGTCTAGAAAGTTCAGAGTTAAAAGTGTAATGATTACCGAAGTAGAAAAATCATATAAGATCTCTATTCATAACTCCCGTAACACCTGCTATACATTTCAGCGGCAGACAAACGCTGTTTTTCGCAAATATCTCCTAAACGAATCTTTGGATCAGTATGATATTTCAGCACACTACCTATAATACCCGGACCTAATTTATGGCTAACCTACCACATTACTATATGTCTTATGTGACGAGTTTACTTGTGAAAAATAACACAAACCCGACGAGTCAAGTTGACGCATTCGAAGGAAAGTGTGCAACCCCCCCCCCCCCCCCCTGCACCCTCCCAAACTATTCCTAGCCACAACTACTCCCCCTTCTCGCTCTCGTTATCCCTCCTCTTCTCCCCCTAACTTCTCGCCTCCCTCATCACTCTTGTGTCCCTCCCTATTTCTCCCATCACTGTATTATATATTAGAATGTTATGTACGTGTATATGTATAGATAGTATGATTATTAACTAAGAGCATGGTACAGTTCCATGGAGGCAAGACGTATTTCACGTTGATAATTACTGTACAACAGCATGTTTACATACATATAGTATGTAGAAGGTCCATGTTTGCAGTCCTTATGGTCACCCAAGTGAACACGATGTACTGGCATTACCTGTGGTCTGGACCTTCTAGGAAAAGTTATTACTGTTATTACATACTGTGTAGTACATATTCATCATAAAATGTCAACTTGGTCCAGCTAATATAATGTTATTTTGTTGACTTGTCTCTTTCATATTTATATTTTTCTCCATCTATACATATGGTTATCATGCGTAATACGTAGTCAAGATATTTCTCAAGGAAAAAAAAAAAATCACTCCTTAGCAATGGCTTTTAGTTACAGCAGAAGAGCAACTCGTGGGGTTCCCCGTCCGCTAGGGGAACCTACGGCGGAGCTATGTGCGTGGTTCTCCTTAAACTCTTTTTTTTTTTTTTTTTTTTTTTTTTTTTTGTGTGTGTGTGTGTGTGTGTGTGTGTGTGTGTGTGTGTGTGTGTGTTCTTCTAATTCTAATTCTAATTCTTATTCTTACTAGCTAGCGCAAGACTAATGTATCGCAGTGTCTGTGCTGGCTGGCTGGCTGGCCCTGGTGGTTTTGCACTTAGTTTAGCTTACCCTCCCAAACGTTTTCTTCTTCTCCTCAGGGTCTACCTCGCCACCTAGCACCTGTGTGTGAGGCCGGATGTTTAGGTTGGGTTAAACTATACCGTGTGAAGGTGAAGGTGAAGGTACAAACCGATGCATGCTTTCTCGGGTGAGGCAGGGGATCATACATGACGTCAGTGAGTGAGTGAGTGACTGACTGACTGACTGACTGATTCATTTTACTCATTCCGGACCTACTCCACAGGCCACAGCGGGTCGGAGCCCACCCAGCTACTACCTACCTACCTACCTACCTACCTACCTACCTACTTCATCTCGGCGGGGGCAGCGCCGCATCCGATCTGCACGACGGCCATCATCGTCTCAACGACCTACCTCCCGGCTCTGTTTTGCGTTTTTTTTATTTGTTATGTTATGTCTTGTGGGTTAATTGTTGTTATCGTCGTTGTCAGCAGAGGAGTCCCTTACCTGCCGTGAAGAAAACAAACAAACAAACTAAGTGTGGGAAGCCTGCCAGACGTGGGGGTTGTTAATTGTTGTCATGACTGAGGGTCTTCTTCCTAGTAATATCAGCAGGAATTGACCTAGGAATGTCACTATGTAGTTGAGGGTGTGTGTCCAGAAGTCTCTTTTTGGAAAAGGGTGTGGCTCCCAAGGGGAGCCGGATTAAACGGTACTGAATTGTCGTCCCTGAAAGGCCGAGGGCGATTACTTCTTCTCGGTCTTCTTGGGCAGGAGCACCGCCTGGATGTTAGGCAGAACACCTCACTGGGCAATGGTGACGCCGGAGAGGAGCTTGTTCAGCTCCTCGTCGTTGCGGATGGCCAGCTGCAGGTGGCGGGGGATGATGCGGGTCTTCTTGTTGTCGCGGGCCGCGTTGCCGGCCAGCTCGAGCACCTCGGCGGCCAGGTACTCCATGACGGCCGCCAGGTACACGGGGGCGCCGGCGCCCACGCGCTCGGCGTAGTTGCCCTTCCTCAGGAGACGGTGGATCCTGCCCACGGGGAACTGCAGGCCGGCACGGCTTGAGCTGGACTTTGACTTCCCCTTCACCTTTCCTCCCTTGCCGCGTCCAGACCTGTCGACAGTGAGTGGTGGGGGCGTGGACTTGCGCTTCTGCTGTGGGCTCGGAGAGCGAATACCTGCCGCTCGCGGCTTTTTCGCCCTATATAGTGCAGCGCAGGATCGGAGGGCGGGGACGGCCGGGCGAGCCTGCCAATGGGAGCGCGTGCCGCCACGCGTCCCCGCGATCCCGAGGGAGCGGCGCCGCCATAAAGGGGGAATCCGGGGGCGGCCCGGCAACATTCGCTCGCCGTCTGGGAACGAAGAAGCAGACATGCCCCCCAAAGCATCAGGAAAGGCCGCCAAGAAGGCCGGCAAGGCCCAGAAGGCCATCGCCAAGGGTGACAAGAAGAAGAAGCGCAGGAGGAAGGAGAGCTACTCGATCTACATCTACAAGGTGCTCAAGCAGGTCCACCCCGACACCGGCGTCTCCTCCAAGGCCATGTCCATCATGAACTCCTTCGTGAACGACATCTTCGAGCGCATCGCCGCCGAGGCCTCTCGCCTGGCCCATTACAACAAGCGCTCCACCATCACCAGTCGGGAGATCCAGACGGCCGTCCGTCTCCTCCTGCCCGGTGAGCTGGCCAAGCACGCCGTGTCCGAAGGCACCAAGGCCGTCACCAAGTACACCTCCTCCAAATAAGCAACCCACCAACTTGCTTGCACTGGAAAAGAACCGGCTCCATCGGAGCCACAAACTATTTCCCGAAAGAGAACGAAGACGGTTAGTCCCTCCCGCGCTCTCTCTCTCTCTCTCTCTCTCTCTCTTACTCACTCACTCACTCACTCACTGAGCTGACCCACCAAGGGATGCATGGCATCGATAAGCGGACCGAGTCCCGCCAGTGCTCGCCAAACCGCGACCAAGGCTTGAAATCGCCAATGCTTCTCTCGGTCGTTTGTGGTTAGGTGCAGGGGATCGCGATGAGCGATATATGCCTACATAGCAGCCGTCATCAGTAGTTAGTGATTCCGCCCCTCCGTTTATATTTATTTACTTGTTCTGGTAATTCCTGTCTTCCTGCCTGCATGTAGTCCCCACATATTCCCTACTCGTGCACCCGCCAGTTGAAATAAGTTAAGAGAGAAATCAAAGCCCCCCAATCAATTGATATGAGATTATGAAGCCGAAGGATATGTGGGAAAGGCAACAAGCCAGTGATCCTCCTCCCCCCCTGCCCGCCCCAGTGTCTGTCTAAACTCTCTCCCGGAAAGTGACTTTGGCCCTGAAAAGGGCCTAGATATAGTGTGAGCAGATTGTAGTACTCAGACGCTTAGGCACGCTCGCCGCGAATGCGACGGGCCAGCTGGATGTCCTTTGGCATGATGGTGACACGCTTGGCGTGGATGGCGCAGAGGTTGGTGTCCTCGAAGAGACCGACGAGGTAGGCCTCGGAGGCTTCCTGCAGAGCCATGACGGCAGAGGACTGGAAGCGGAGATCGGTCTTGAAATCCTGGGCGATCTCGCACCAGACGCTGGAAGGGCAGCTTCCTGATGAGGAGCTCGGTGCTCTTCTGGTAGCGGCGGATCTCACGGAGGGCCACGGTCCCGGGCCTGTAGCGGTGAGGCTTCTTGACTCCTCCGGTGGCCGGGGCCGACTTGCGAGCGGCCTTGGTGGCCAGCTGCTTGCGGGGCGCCTTGCCACCGGTGGATTTCCTGGCAGTCTGCTTGGTACGGGCCATGGCTACGGACGAACAGAACAGTTGAGTCTGCCAGCCGTTTCTGGTTTTTATAGTTTTGGCGGCCGGGGGAGGAGCGGTGGTCCGCCGCGTCCTGCGCGTGCGCCGCCTCCTAGTCCCGCGCTTGCCCGCCCCCGTCAGGCAGTGCATCTATCTAGCCCTATTGGAGGAATTTAGGGGTCTCTTGGAGCTGTCTGCATATGCTAGAGCCTAGTACCGGGTGGAGGCTCACCCAACGTCACTGGGCCGTCCGGAAGTAGACGGCAGGAGCCAGCCTATCGCCCAAAGACCCACCACCGCCGCCTCTGGCTCTGCATATATAGAGCGAACGCTGTGGCAGCCAACAAAAAGAACAGTTCCAGCGCAGACAGCAGTGAGTGCAGACCCTCTCTCCTCACTGCTGCTCTCCCTGACTTGCCCCTGCAGACGGCCCGGTTGAGCTTTCAGCTCCCGCCTCTGCTATGGCGGCAAGAAGGAAGCGGCCCACGGAGTCCGCTCCTGACGACGGGGACGGATGGACCCGCGTGCAGAGCAAGCGGGCCCGAAGGAGGACGCTTCACGAGGACGGCGGGGAGGACCGATCGAGCGGACCCCTGCCGGAGTGGAGGCTGGTGTCTTCGGACTTCAGCACCCACTACCAGGCCATTCGGTGGATGGAGGACGAGCGGAAGCTGCGACTCCGGGTGACGGTCTCCCGCGCGGGGGACTTCCTCATCCGTGCGTGGGACTGGGACCACGCCACCACCCTGGACGAGATTGCTGCAGGACGGACCCGCGGCATCACCCTGGAGAAAAAGGAGGCGGCGGTGAAGGGTGTCCTGCTTGGATACCCTACCCACCTCCCATTGGACCCGGTGTTGGCGCACCCCTGCGTTGCAGCTGCAGTGAGGTGCCACTACAACGCCGGCCACGGACGACGCCTGCCCACCCGGAGCGTGCAGCTGACGCTGCGGGGACGTGTCCCCGCCTCGCTGGACCTCGGATGCTGGGGACGTTTTACCTGCCGCCGCTATGTGCCGGAGCCTGTGCGCTGTTACAAGTGCCAGGCCTTCGGCCACAGGCAGCGGCAGTGTACCAGGACGGAGGAGCTGTGCGGAGTGTGCAGCGGGGACCACGCCACGAGGGACTGCGTTCGCCGCCTTCGGGAAGGTGTGGCGCGCCCGGTGGCTGTGTGCCCCAACTGCAGTTCCGGGCACCATGCCTGGAACCGCAGATGCCCCGCTCGGCTCTGCAGAATCCCGGGTGCCAAGCTGCGGAGGACGACGTCTTCGGCGGACCCGGCAGCAGCGCGGCCTATGCAGCCGCCCACGGAGGAGAGGACGACACCCCACGGAGAAGGACGGAAGAGGAGGCGCCGCAGACGGAGGAGGAAGCCGGGACCCACGGAGCAGAGCGTCCCGACACCAAAGTCTCCCCCTAGGGAGATGGAGGTGGACCCACCACGTCTGACGAGGACGGAGACTGCAGCGGTGACCGCTGAGGTGACACCCCCAGCTGTGTCCCCGGAGGTACCCGCCAGCAAGAAGAAAAAGAGGACCAGGGACCAGACACCTGAGACGAGGGACGCGCCGACGACTACGGAGGAGCCAGCACCCCGCGAGGCCCCCAGTAGCTGCCAGGCGACCCAGACCCCACGGATCTACACCTACAGTGAGGGCGAGCTGGTGGATCTTCTGATCCGCTACGAGCACCTCTCTGAGCAAGAGGAGGAGGCCAGGTTCGAGAGGATCCCGCACGAGACAGCCCTCCCCTTAGTGAGGAGGGCACTCCGTGAAGGGAAGCCGCTCCCTGAGTCCATCCGCACGGCCCGCCCACTGGATAACCTACCAAGTCACTTCGATCACAAACAGGAGGTTGAGTGGGCGACATATGAGGAAGAAGACGTCTCGGAGGAAGAGGTCGACGTCGGAGGCGTGGACGAAGACCTCTTCCTGAATGCAGACAGGGACCTCACCGACGAGGAGCTTGCAAGCTACTACGCCGGTGACCTGTGATTAAAAAGACATTTCCCCCACGTGTAATTTTTGATAGATTTGTACCAAGTGTAGTATATGTACAGTACATCGGGCAGGCTGCTTGTTTAGAGCCTGCTTTGGTAACTGATTATTTTTGTAATTTTTCATGTTTATTTTTTCTGTATGTCTTATGTAAAGGTTACCAATAAACTATTAAAGCAAAAGCAGCCAACCAACAGTTCCGGCGCAGACAGCAGTGAGTGCAGACCCTCTCTCCTCACTGCTGCTCTCCCTGACTTGCCCCTGCAGACGGCCCGGTTGAGCTCTCCGCTCCCGCCTCTGCTATGGCGGCAAGAAGGAAGCGGCCCACGGAGTCTGCTCCTGACGACGGGGACGGATGGACCCGCGTGCAGAGCAAGCGAGCCCGAAGGAGGACGCTTCACGAGGACGGCGGGGAGGACCGATCGAGCGGACCCCTGCCGGAGTGGAGGCTGGTGTCTTCGGACTTCAGCAACCACTACCAGGCCATCCGGTGGATGGAGGACGAGCGGAAGCTGCGTCTCCGGGTGACGGTCTCCCGCGCGGGGGACTTCCTCATCCGTGCGTGGGACTGGGACCACGCCACCACCCTGGACGAGATTGCTGCAGGACGGACTCGCGGCATCACCCTGGAGAAAAAGGAGGCGGCGGTGAAGGGTGTCCTGCTGGGATACCCCACCCACTTACCACTGGACCCGGTGATGGCGCACCCCTGCGTTGCTGCAGCAGAGAGATGCCACTACAACACCGGACACGGACGCAGCCTGCCCACCCGGAGCGTGCAGCTGACGCTGCGGGGACGTGTCCCCGCCTCGCTGGACCTCGGATGCTGGGGACGCTTTACCTGCCGCCGCTACGTGCCGGAGCCTGTGCGCTGTTACAAGTGCCAGGCTTTCGGCCACAGGCAGCGGCAGTGTACTAGGACGGAGGAGTTGTGCGGCGTGTGCAGCGGGGACCACGCTACGAGGGACTGCGTTCGCCGCCTTAGGGAAGGCGTGGCGCGCCCGGTGGCTGTGTGCCCCAACTGCAGTTCAGGTCACCATGCCTGGAACCGCAGGTGCCCCGCTCGACTCCGCAGAATCCCGGGAGCCAAGCTGCAGAGGACGACGTCTTCGGCGGACCCGGCAGCAGCGCGGCCAAGGCAGCCGCCCACGGAGGAGAGGACGCCACCCCACGGTGAAGGACGAAAGAGGAGGCGCCGCAGACGGAAGAGGAGGACGGGACCCACGGAACTGAGCGTCCCGACACCAAAGTCTCCCGCCAGGGAGATGGAGGTGGACCCACCACGGCCGACGAGAACGGAGACGGCTGCGGCGACCGCCGAGGTGACACCCCCAGTAGTGTCCCAGGATGTACCCGCGCCGAAGAAGAAAAAGAGGACCAGGGACCAGACACTCGAGACGGTGGACGCGCCGGCGACTGCAGTGGAGCCAGCACCCCGCGAGGCCCCCGGCAGCTGCCAGGCGACCCAGACCCCACGGACCTACAATTTCAGTGAGGGCGAGTTGGTGGATCTCCTGATCCGCTACGAGCACCTCACTGAACAAGAGGAGGAGGCTAGGTTCGAGAGGATCCCGCACGAGACAGCCCTCCCCTTAGTGAGGAGGACACTCCGTGAAGGGAAGCCGCTCCCAGCCTCCATCCGCACGGCCCGCCCACTGGGTAACCCCCCACGTCACTTCGACCACAGGCAGGAGGTTGAGTGGGCGACTTACGAGGAGGAAGACGTCTCGGAGGACGAGGTCGACGTCGGAGACGTGGACGACGACTTGTTCCTCAACGCAGACAGAGACCTCACCGACGCTGAGCTCGAAAGCTACTACGCCGGTGACCACTGAATAAAAAGACATTTCATCCATGTGTAATCTTGTCCAATTGTAACTAGTGCCAACTATGTATCGTACATCGGGCAGGCTGCTTGTTTAGAGCCTGCTTTGGTAACCGCTTATTTTTGTAATTTTTATGTTTATTTTTTATTTTTGTATCTTATGTAAAAGTTATCAATAAACTATTAAAGCAATGGCAGCCCAACACTCACTCCACTGTTGAGCTACCCACCTGAACCATGACTGGCCGCGGCAAGGGAGGCGCCAAGCGTCACCGCAAGGTTCTTCGGGACAACATCCAGGGCATCACCAAGCCGGCCATCCGTCGTCTGGCGCGCCGTGGCGGTGTGAAGCGCATCTCCGGGCTCATCTACGAAGAGACCCGTGGTGTGCTCAAGGTGTTCCTGGAGAACGTCATCAGGGATGCCGTCACCTACACTGAGCACGCCAAGCGCAAGACCGTCACCGCCATGGACGTGGTGTACGCCCTCAAACGCCAGGGCCGCACCCTGTACGGCTTCGGTGGTTAATGCCGCTGCCTGAGCGAGCCCGACCTAACCCACCCACCCCGGACCTCTTTGAGGTCCACATTCTTATTCACTAAGAGAATAGTAGCACACATTTTACTTCAGTTATATTTCCTTTTTTTCTTTCTTTCTTTCTTTCTTTCTTTCTTTCTTTCTTTCTGTTTCCTCCCTCCCTCCCTCCCTCCCTCCCTCCCCCCTGCCTAATGATGGTTCACACCTCCGCCCACTGCTCCCCATCCACCTCATTTGACACTAGTTTGTTTGTTTCCTCAATCCCATCTTTTCCCTCCCTCCCTCCTGCCTAATGATGGTTCACACCTCCGCCCACTGCTCCCCATCCACCTCATTTGCCACTAGGAAGCTCCAATTTGTTTGTTTCAGTTCTTACAGAAACATCATTTTGCCATAATTTCCCCTGTCCCTGTCAATTCTTTGTAAAATCAGTAACAGGATATTTATGAAAAGAGAGAGAGAGAGAGAGAGAGAGAGAGAGAGAGAGAGAGAGAGAGAGAGAGAGAGAGAGAGAGAGAGAGAGAGAGAGAGAGAGAGAGAGAGAGAGAGAGAGAAAACTATATTGTAAAATATATAGACAAAACAAAGCGACGTCTGGACGGGAAGAGGAAAAGAAAGAGAGGAAGAATGACATAGAAAGGTTAAGAAAGAAAAAAAGGAGGAGAAAAAGAGAAAGAAACCAATAATGAGAAAGACGGCAAATATATAGACAGAGAGAAAGAAGCCTCCCCTTCTTGATCCACTCCTTCTATTGTCTCTTGGAATGTGCAGGAGTGTATAGGAAAGCAAGGGTAGGGTTAGAGGGTGAGGGACAGGCTCAGAGCGACCTTTGAAAGGGAAAGGCTCCTCCTCCTCCTCCTCCTCCTCCTCCTCCTCCTCCTCCTCCTTCTTCTTCTTCTTCTTCTTCTTCTTCTTCTTCTTCTTCTTCTTCTTCTTCTTCTTCTTCTTCTTGTTTCTCGTTGTCGTCCTCATCATAACGTTGCGCCCTCTCTTACTGGACCCGCTTTTTCAGATACGTTGAACCAGCCCCGCCACCGAGTAGCCCGCCGGAACCCTGGGCAAGCGTCTACATGCCCAACAGTAGACACTAAAAACCTGCAAATACGTTTCTATGAAAGTAGGTGTGCCGGCATGTAAATAGGTGTGCCTGCCTGCCTGCCTGCCTGGCTGCCTGCCTGCCTGCCTGCCTGCCAATTAAAGCGAACGGGCTAGCTAACAGACAAACACAAAACTAGCTAGCTAACAAACTAAAAGACAAACTAGCTAGCTAGCAAACAAACAAACAAACAAACTCACTAGCTAGCTAGCAAGCAATCAAACAAGCTAGCAAGCAATCAAACAAGCTAGCAAGCAATCAAACAAGCTAGCTAGCAAACAAACAAACAAACAAACAAACAAACAAACAAACTAACTAACTAACTAACAAACAAACAAACAAACAAACAAACAAACAAACAAACAAACAAACAAACAAACAAACAAACAAACAAACAAACAAACAAACAAACAAACTAACTAACTAACTAACTAACTAACTAACTAACTAACTAACTAACTAACTAACTAACTAACTAACTAACTAACTAACTAACTAACTAACTAACTAACTAACTAACTAACTAACTAACTAACTAACTAACTAACTAACAAGGTAGCTAGCTACCAAACAAACAAAATAACAAGCTAACTAGCAAACAAACAAACAAACAAAGACACAAACTAACTAACTAACTAACTAACTAACTAGCTAGCTAACTAGCAAAAAAGCTAATTAGGGAGCTAGCTCGTTTGTTTGTTGCAAGCTAACTTGTTAGTTAGTTTTGTTGTGGGAGTTTTGTTCTTAGTTTGTTGAGGTTTGTAATGCGTGTTGGCTTTCCTTTTTTTTTTGGGGGGGGGTTGCTTGGGATGGAGTATTGCGATTTCTTTTTACATATGTTAGATGACTGTCTCTTTTTAGTGATTCTGAAAGTCCTTTAGCGAAAATAATCACTTGGATTATAGTGTCTTTCCTGCAATATTTGCCTGTGCAATGGAATAAGTATTATTTCATCTATCACTGAAATAGCTGGATGTTAATACAAAAATATTGCCATACTCAACTCCTAATACCTCCCCAATTGTTTTTTTTTTTTTTTTAATGCAAGACCATAGGTAATAGTAGCTGTATCTACAAAACGATTGGTAATAGGATTATCTGTTACTCAAGCAAATGGTACAAATAAATCATTCTCCTTGAACAAGTTTGTTTTTACATCCTGTGCATATGGGAGGAAAAATGAAATCTAACAGCGCTTTTATCAACTCTTTCATAGTTACTGAAATATTCTAATACCTACAACCAGAACAGATATATTTTCATTATTGTATGTGAGAGGTATAGAGGGAAGTAATTGCTTGTTAAGGCTTTTATTCTAAGAATCTACCTCAAAAAAGTCTAGAAAGTTCAGAGTTAAAAGTGTAATGATTACCGAAGGAGAAAAATCATATAAGATCTCTATTCATAACTCCCGTAACACCTGCTATACATTTCAGCGGCAGACAAACGCTGTTTTTCGCAAATATCTCCTAAACGAATCTTTGGATCAGTATGATATTTCAGCACACTACCTATAATACCCGGACCTAATTTATGGCTAACCTACCACATTACTATATGTCTTATGTGACGAGTTTACTTGTTAAAAATAACACAAACCCGACGAGTCATGTTGACGCATTCGAAGGAAAGTGTGCCCCCCCCCTGCACCCTCCCAAACTATTCCTAGCCACAACTACTCCCCCTTCTCGCTCTCGTTATCCCTCCTCTTCTCCCCCTAACTTCTCGCCTCCCTCATCACTCTTGTGTCCCTCCCTATTTCTCCCATCACTGTATTATATATTAGAATGTTATGTACGTGTATATGTATAGATAGTATGATTATTAACTAAGAGCATGGTACAGTTCCATGGAGGCAAGACGTATTTCACGTTGATAATTACTGCACAACAGCATGTTTACATACATATAGTATGTAGAAGGTCCATGTTTGCAGTCCTTATGGTCACCCAAGTGAACACGATGTACTGGCATTACCTGTGGTCTGGACCTTCTAGGAAAAGTTATTACTGTTATTACATACTGTGTAGTACATATTCATCATAAAATGTCAACTTGGTCCAGCTAATATAATGTTATTTTGTTGACTTGTCTCTTTCATATTTATATTTTTCTCCATCTATACATATGGTTATCATGCGTAATACGTAGTCAAGATATTTCTCAAGGAAAAAAAAAAAATCACTCCTTAGCAATGGCTTTTAGTTACAGCAGAAGAGCAACTCGTGGGGTTCCCCGTCCGCTAGGGGAACCTACGGCGGAGCTATGTGCGTGGTTCTCCTTAAACTTAAGCTCAACCGGGCCGTCTGCAGGGGCAAGTCAGGGAGAGCAGCAGTGAGGAGAGAGGGTCTGCACTCACTGCTGTCTGCGCCGGAACTGTTGTTTTGGGCTGCCCTTGCTTTTTGCTTTAATAGTTTATTGGTAACCTTTACATAAGAATTACAGAAAAAATAAACATGAAAAATTACAAAAATAATCAGCTACCAAAGCAGGCTCTAAACAAGCAGCCTGCCCGATGTACAGTACATACATTACATTTGATACAAAGTTCACAGAATTACACGTGGGGGGAGATGTCTTTTTATTCAATGGTCACCGGCGTAGTAGCTTTCAAGCTCCGCGTCGGTGAGGTCTCTGTCTTCGTTGAGGAAGAAGTCGTCGTCCACTTCTACGACATCGACATCATCCTCCGAGACGGCATCCTCCTCGTATGTCGCCCACTCAACCTCCTGTTTGTGGTCGAAGTGGCTTGGTAGGTTATCCAGTGGGCGGGCCGTGCGGATGGACTCAGGGAGCGGCTTCCCTTCACGGAGTGCCCTCCTCACTAGGGGGAGGGCTGTCTCGTGCGGGATCCTCTCGAACCTGGCCTCCTCCTCTTGCTCAGTGAGGTGCTCGTAGCGGATCAGAAGATCCACCAGCTCGCCCTCACTGTAGGTGTAGATCCGTGGGGTCTGGGTCGCCTGGCAGCTACTGGGGGCCTCGCGGGGTGCTGGCTCCTCCGTAGTCGTCGGCGCGTCCCTCGTCTCAGGTGTCTGGTCCCTGGTCCTCTTTTTCTTCTTGCTGGCGGGTACCTCCGGGGACACAGCTGGGGGTGTCACCTCAGCGGTCACCGCTGCCGTCTCCGTCCTCGTCAGGCGTGGTGGGTCCACCTCCATCTCCCTAGCGGGAGACTTTGGTGTCGGGACGCTCTGCTCCGTGGGTCCCGGCTTCCTCCTCCGTCTGCGGCGCCTCCTCTTCCGTCCTTCTCCGTGGGGTGTCGTCCTCTCCTCCGTGGGCGGCTGCATGGGCCGCGCTGCTGCCGGGTCCGCCGAAGACGTCGTCCTCCGCAGCTTGGCACCCGGGATTCTGCAGAGCCGAGCGGGGCACCTGCGGTTCCAGGCATGGTGCCCGGAACTGCAGTTCGGGCACACAGCCACCGGGCGCGCCACACCTTCCCGAAGGCGGCGAACGCAGTCCCTCGTGGCGTGGTCCCTGCTGCACACGCCGCACAGCTCCTCCGTCCTGGTACACTGCCGCTGCCTGTGGCCGAAAGCCTGGCACTTGTAACAGCGCACAGGCTCCGGCACATAGCGGCGGCAGGTAAAACGTCCCCAGCATCCGAGGTCCAGCGAGGCGGGGACACGTCCCCGCAGCGTCAGCTGCACGCTCCGGGTGGGCAGGCGTCGTCCGTGGCCGGCGTTGTAGTGGCACCTCACTGCAGCTGCAACGCAGGGGTGCGCCAACACCGGGTCCAATGGGAGGTGGGTAGGGTATCCAAGCAGGATACCCTTAACCGCCGCCTCCTTCTTCTCCAAGGTGATGCCGCGGGTCCGTCCAGCAGCAATCTCGTCCAGGGTGGTGGCGTGGTCCCAGTCCCACGCACGGATGAGGAAGTCCCCCGCGCGGGAGACCGTCACCCGGAGTCGCAGCTTCCGCTCGTCCTCCATCCACCGAATGGCCTGGTAGTGGGTGCTGAAGTCCGAAGACACCAGCCTCCACTCCGGCAGGGGTCCGCTCGACCGGTCCTCCCCGCCGTCCTCGTGAAGCGTCCGCCTTCGGGCCCGCTTGCTCTGCACGCGGGTCCATCCGTCCCCGTCGTCAGGAGCAGACTCCGTGGGCCGCTTCCGTCTTGCCGCCATAGCAGAGGCGGGAGCTGAAAGCTCAACCGGGCCGTCTGCAGGGGCAAGTCAGGGAGAGCAGCAGTGAGGAGAGAGGGTCTGCACTCACTGGCGCCGGAACTGTTGCGTTCGCTCTATATATGCAGAGCCAGAGGCGGCGGTGGTGGGTCTTTGGGCGATAGGCTGGCTCCTGCCGTCTACTTCCGGACGGCCCAGTGACGTTGGGTGAGCCTCCACACGGTACTAGGCTCTAGCATATGCAGACAGCTCCAAGAGACCCCTAAATTCCTCCAATAGGGCTAGATAGATGCACTGCCTGACGGGGGCGGGCAAGCGCGGGACTAGGAGGCGGCGCACGCGCAGGACGCGGCGGACCACCGCTCCTCCCCCGGCCGCCAAAACTATAAAAACCAGAAACGGCTGGGAAGACTCAACTGTTCTGTTCGTCCGTAGCCATGGCCCGTACCAAGCAGACTGCCAGGAAATCCACCGGTGGCAAGGCGCCCCGCAAGCAGCTGGCCACCAAGGCCGCTCGCAAGTCGGCCCCGGCCACCGGAGGAGTCAAGAAGCCTCACCGCTACAGGCCCGGGACCGTGGCCCTCCGTGAGATCCGCCGCTACCAGAAGAGCACCGAGCTCCTCATCAGGAAGCTGCCCTTCCAGCGTCTGGTGCGCGAGATCGCCCAGGATTTCAAGACCGATCTCCGCTTCCAGTCCTCTGCCGTCATGGCTCTGCAGGAAGCCTCCGAGGCCTACCTCGTCGGTCTCTTCGAGGACACCAACCTCTGCGCCATCCACGCCAAGCGTGTCACCATCATGCCAAAGGACATCCAGCTGGCCCGTCGCATTCGCGGCGAGCGTGCCTAAGCTCCGTCTGAGTACTACAATCTGCTCACACTATATCTAGGCCCTTTTCAGGGCCAAAGTCACTTTCCGGGAGAGAGTTTAGACAGACACTGGGGCGGGCAGGGGGGGAGGAGGAGGATCACTGGCTTGTTGCCTTTCCCACATATCCTTCTGCTTCATAATCTCATATCAATTGATTGGGGGGCTTTGATTTCTCTCTTAACTTATTTCAACTGGCGGGTGCACGAGTAGGGAATATGTGGGGACTACATGCAGGCAGGAAGACAGGAATTACCAGAACAAGTAAATAAATATAAACGGAGGGGCGGAATCACTAACTACTGATGACGGCTGCTATGTATACGCATATATCGCTCATCGCGATCCCCTGCACCTAACCACAAACGACCGAGAGAAGCATTGGCGATTTCAAGCCTTGGTCGCGGTTTGGCGAGCACTGGCGGGACTCGGTCCGCTTATCGATGCCAT
>NW_026112004.1:150000-155000 GCF_024679095.1 Eriocheir sinensis
GTTTTGTGTTTGTCTGTTAGCTAGCCCGTTCGCTTTAATTGGCAGGCAGGCAGGCAGGCAGGCAGGCAGGCAGGCAGGCAGGCACACCTATTTACATGCCGGCACACCTACTTTCATAGAAACGTATTTGCAGCTTTTTAGTCATCCACCTGTCTACTGTTGGGCATGTAGACGCTTGCCCAGGGTTCCGGCGGGCTACTCGGTGGCGGGGCTGGTTCAACGTATCTGAAAAAGCGGGTCCAGTAAGAGAGGGCGCAACGTTATGATGAGGACGACAACGAGAAACAAGAAGAAGAAGAAGAAGAAGAAGAAGAAGAAGAAGAAGAAGAAGAAGAAGAAGAAGAAGAAGAAGAAGAAGAAGAAGAAGAAGAAGAAGAAGAAGAAGAAGAAGAAGAAGAAGGAGGAGGAGGAGGAGGAGGAGGAGGAGGAGGAGGGAGAGGGAGAGTCCCACTTCCTCAGCCTTTCCCTTTCAAAGGTCGCTCTGAGCCTGTCCCTCACCCTCTAACCCTACCCTTGCTTTCCTATACACTCCTGCACATTCCAAGAGACAATAGAAGGAGTGGATCAAGAAGGGGAGGCTGCTTTCTCTCTGTCTATATATTTGCCGTCTTTCTCATTATTGCTTTCTTTCTCTTTTTCTCCTCCTTTTTTTCTTTCTCTTTCTTTCTTAACCTTTCTATGTCATTCTTCCTCTCTTTCTTTTCCTCTTCCCGTCCAGACGTCGCTTTGTTTTGTCTATATATTTTCCAATATAGTTTTCTCTCTCTCTCTCTCTCTCTCTCTCTCTCTCTCTCTCTCTCTTTTCATAAATATCCTGTTACTGATTTTACAAAGAATTGACAGGGACAGGGGAAATTATGGCAAAATGATGTTTCTGTAAGAACTGAAACAAACAAATTGGAGCTTCCTAGTGGCAAATGAGGTGGATGGGGAGCAGTGGGCGGAGGTGTGAACCATCATTAGGCAGGAGGGAGGAGGAGGGAGGAAAAGATGGGATTGAGGAAACAAACAAACTAGTGTCAAATGAGGTGGATGGGGAGCAGTGGGCGGAGGTGTGAACCATCATTAGACAGGAGGGAGGGAGGGAGGAAACAGAAAGAAAGAAAGAAAGAAAGAAAGAAAGAAAGAAAGAAAGAAAAAAAGGAAATATAACTGAAGTAAAATGTGTGCTACTATTCTCTTAGTGAATAAGAATGTGGACCTCAAAGAGGTCCGGGGTGGGTGGGTTAGGTCGGGCTCGCTCAGGCAGCGGCATTAACCACCGAAGCCGTACAGGGTGCGGCCCTGGCGTTTGAGGGCGTACACCACGTCCATGGCGGTGACGGTCTTGCGCTTGGCGTGCTCAGTGTAGGTGACGGCATCCCTGATGACGTTCTCCAGGAACACCTTGAGCACACCACGGGTCTCTTCGTAGATGAGCCCGGAGATGCGCTTCACACCGCCACGGCGCGCCAGACGACGGATGGCCGGCTTGGTGATGCCCTGGATGTTGTCCCGAAGAACCTTGCGGTGACGCTTGGCGCCTCCCTTTCCGAGTCCCTTGCCTCCCTTGCCGCGGCCAGTCATGGTTCAGGTGGGTAGCTCAACAGTGGAGTGAGTGTTGGGCTGCCATTTGCTTTAATAGTTTATTGATAACTTTTACATAAGATACAAAAATAAAAATAAACATGAAAATTACAAAAATAAGCGGTTACCAAAGCAGGCTCTAAACAAGCAGCCTGCCCGATGTACGATACATAGTTGGCACTAGTTACAATTGGACAAGATTACACATGGATGAAATGTCTTTTTATTCAGTGGTCACCGGCGTAGTAGCTTTCGAGCTCAGCGTCGGTGAGGTCTCTGTCTGCGTTGAGGAAGAAGTCGTCGTCCACGTCTCCGACGTCGACCTCGTCCTCCGAGACGTCTTCCTCCTCGTAAGTCGCCCACTCAACCTCCTGCCTGTGGTCGAAGTGACGTGGGGGGTTACCCAGTGGGCGGGCCGTGCGGATGGAGGCTGGGAGCGGCTTCCCTTCACGGAGTGTCCTCCTCACTAAGGGGAGGGCTGTCTCGTGCGGGATCCTCTCGAACCTAGCCTCCTCCTCTTGTTCAGTGAGGTGCTCGTAGCGGATCAGGAGATCCACCAACTCGCCCTCACTGAAATTGTAGGTCCGTGGGGTCTGGGTCGCCTGGCAGCTGCCGGGGCCCTGCGGATGCTGGCTCCACTGCAGTCGCCGGCGCGTCCACCGTCTCGAGTGTCTGGTCCCTGGTCCTCTTTGTCTTCTTCGGCGCGGGTACATCTGGGGACACTACTGGGGGTGTCACCTCGGCGGTCGCCGCAGCCGTCTCCGTTCTCGTCGGCCGTGGTGGGTCCACCTCCATCTCCCTAGCGGGAGACTTTGGTGTCGGGACGCTCAGTTCCGTGGGTCCCGTCCTCCTCTTCCGTCTGCGGCGCCTCCTCTTTCGTCCTTCACCGTGGGGTGGCGTCCTCTCCTCCGTGGGCGGCTGCCTTGGCCGCGCTGCTGCCGGGTCCGCCGAAGACGTCGTCCTCTGCAGCTTGGCTCCCGGGATTCTGCGGAGTCGAGCGGGTCACCTGCGGTTCCAGGCATGGTGACCTGAACTGCAGTTGGGGCACACAGCCACCGGGCGCGCCACGCCTTCCCTAAGGCGGCGAACGCAGTCCCTCGTAGCGTGGTCCCCGCTGCACACGCCGCACAGCTCCTTCGTCCTGGTACACTGCCGCTGCTCAGGCCGAAAGCCTGGCACTTGTAACAGCGCACAGGCTCCGGCACGTAGCGGCGGCAGGTAAAGCGTCCCCAGCATCCGAGGTCCAGCGAGGCGGGGACACGTCCCCGCAGCGTCAGCTGCACGCCCGGGTGGGCAGGCGTCGTCCGTGGCCGGCGTTGTAGTGGCACCTCACTGCAGCTGCAACGCAGGGGTGCGCCAACACCGGGTCCAATGGGAGGTGGGTTGGGTATCCAAGCAGGACACCCTTCACCGCCGCCTCCTTTTTCTCCAGGGTGATGCCGCGGGTCCGTCCAGCAGCAATCTCGTCCAGGGTGGTGGCGTGGTCCCAGTCCCACGCACGGATGAGGAAGTCCCCCGCGCGGGAGACCGTCACCCGGAGTCGCAGCTTCCGCTCGTCCTCCATCCACCGAATGGCCTGGTAGTGGGTGCTGAAGTCCGAAGACACCAGCCTCCACTCCGGCAGGGGTCCGCTCGATCGGTCCTCCCCGCCGTCCTCGTGAAGCGTCCTCCTTCGGGCCCGCTTGCTCTGCACGCGGGTCCATCCGTCCCCGTCGTCAGGAGCAGACTCCGTGGGCCGCTTCCTTCTTGCCGCCATTGCAGAGGCGGGAGCTGAGAGCTCAACCGGGCCGTCTGCAGGGGCAAGTCAGGGAGAGCAGCAGTGAGGAGAGAGGGTCTGCACTCACTGCTGTCTGCGCCGGAACTGTTGGTTGGGCTGCTTTTTGCTTTAATAGTTTATTGGTAACCTTTACATAAGAATTACAGAAAAATAAACATGAAAAATTACAAAAATAATCAGCTACCAAAGCAGGCTCTAAACAAGCAGCCTGCCCGATGTACAGTACATACATTACATTAGATACAAAGTTCACAGAATTACACGTGGGGGGAGATGTCTTTTTATTCAATGGTCACCGGCGTAGTAGCTTTCAAGCTCCGCGTCGGTGAGGTCTCTGTCTTCGTTGAGGAAGAAGTCGTCGTCCACTTCTACGACATCGACATCATCCTCCGAGACGGCATCCTCCTCGTATGTCGCCCACTCAACCTCCTGTTTGTGGTCGAAGTGGCTTGGTAGGTTATCCAGTGGGCGGGCCGTGCGGATGGACTCAGGGAGCGGCTTCCCTTCACGGAGTGCCCTCCTCACTAGGGGGAGGGCTGTCTCGTGCGGGATCCTCTCGAACCTGGCCTCCTCTTGCTCAGTGAGGTGCTCGTAGCGGATCAGAAGATCCACCAGCTCGCCCTCACTGTAGGTGTAGATCCGTGGGGTCTGGGTCGCCTGGCAGCTACTGG
The DNA here is from genome assembly GCF_024679095.1 of Eriocheir sinensis. Lineage (NCBI taxonomy): Eukaryota > Metazoa > Arthropoda > Malacostraca > Decapoda > Varunidae > Eriocheir > Eriocheir sinensis. The sequence continues at coordinate 154,015 of NW_026112004.1, forward strand.
GGGCCTCGCGGGGTGCTGGCTCCTCCGTAGTCGTCGGCGCGTCCCTCGTCTCAGGTGTCTGGTCCCTGGTCCTCTTTTTCTTCTTGCTGGCGGGTACCTCCGGGGACACAGCTGGGGGTGTCACCTCAGCGGTCACCGCTGCCGTCTCCGTCCTCGTCAGGCGTGGTGGGTCCACCTCCATCTCCCTAGCGGGAGACTTTGGTGTCGGGACGCTCTGCTCCGTGGGTCCCGGCTTCCTCCTCCGTCTGCGGCGCCTCCTCTTCCGTCCTTCTCCGTGGGGTGTCGTCCTCTCCTCCGTGGGCGGCTGCATAGGCCGCGCTGCTGCCGGGTCCGCCGAAGACGTCGTCCTCCGCAGCTTGGCACCCGGGATTCTGCAGAGCCGAGCGGGGCACCTGCGGTTCCAGGCATGGTGCCCGGAACTGCAGTTCGGGCACACAGCCACCGGGCGCGCCACACCTTCCCGAAGGCGGCGAACGCAGTCCCTCGTGGCGTGGTCCCTGCTGCACACGCCGCACAGCTCCTCCGTCCTGGTACACTGCCGCTGCTCAGGCCGAAAGCCTGGCACTTGTAACAGCGCACAGGCTCCGGCACATAGCGGCGGCAGGTAAAACGTCCCCAGCATCCGAGGTCCAGCGAGGCGGGGACACGTCCCCGCAGCGTCAGCTGCACGCTCCGGGTGGGCAGGCGTCGTCCGTGGCCGGCGTTGTAGTGGCACCTCACTGCAGCTGCAACGCAGGGGTGCGCCAACACCGGGTCCAATGGGAGGTGGGTAGGGTATCCAAGCAGGACACCCTTCACCGCCGCCTCCTTTTTCTCCAGGGTGATGCCGCGGGTCCGTCCTGCAGCAATCTCGTCCAGGGTGGTGGCGTGGTCCCAGTCCCACGCACGGATGAGGAAGTCCCCCGCGCGGGAGACTGTCACCCGGAGTCGCAGCTTCCGCTCGTCCTCCATCCACCGGATGGCCTGGTAGTGGGTGCTGAAGTCCG
>NW_026112004.1:162500-170000 GCF_024679095.1 Eriocheir sinensis
AGTTAGTTAGTTAGTTAGTTAGTTAGTTAGTTAGTTAGTTAGTTAGTTAGTTAGTTAGTTAGTTAGTTAGTTTGTTTGTTTGTTTGTTTGTTTGCTAGCTAGCTAGCTTGTTTGCTTGCTTGTTTGCTTGCTAGCTAGCTAGCTAGTTTGTTTGTTTGTTTGTTTGTTTGTTTGTTTGTTTGTTTGTTTGCTAGTTAGCTTGTTATTTTGTTTGTTTGCTAGCTAGCTACCTTGTTTGTTTGTTTGTTTGTTTGTTTGCTAGCTAGCTTGTTTGCTTGCTTGCTAGTTTGTTTGTTTGTTTGCTAGCTAGCTAGTTTGTCTTTTAGTTTGTTAGCTAGCTAGTTTTGTGTTTGTCTGTTAGCTAGCCCGTTCGCTTTAATTGGCAGGCAGGCAGGCAGGCAGGCAGGCAGGCAGGCAGGCAGGCAGGCACACCTATTTACATGCCGGCACACCTACTTTCATAGAAACGTATTTGCAGCTTTTTAGTCATCCACCTGTCTACTGTTGGGCATGTAGACGCTTGCCCAGGGTTCCGGCGGGCTACTCGGTGGCGGGGCTGGTTCAACGTATCTGAAAAAGCGGGTCCAGTAAGAGAGGGCGCAACGTTATGATGAGGACGACAACGAGAAACAAGAAGAAGAAGAAGAAGAAGAAGAAGAAGAAGAAGAAGAAGAAGAAGAAGAAGAAGAAGAAGAAGAAGAAGAAGAAGAAGAAGAAGAAGAAGAAGAAGAAAGGAGGAAGAGGAGGAGAAGGAGAAGGAAGAGGAATAGGAAGAGAAGGAGGAGGAGGAGGAGGAGAGGAGATTCCACTTCCTCAGCCTTCCCTTTCAAAGGTCGCTCTGAGCCTGTCCTCACCCTCTAACCCTACCCTTGCTTTCCTATACACTCCTGCACATTCCAAGAGACAATAGAAGGAGTGGATCAAGAAGGGAGGCTTCTTTCTCTGTATATATATTTGCCGTCTTTCTCATTATTGCTTTCTCTTTTTCTCCTCCTTTTTTCTTTCTTTCTTTCTTAACCTTTCTATGTCATTCTTCCTCTCTTTCTTTTCCTCTTCCCGTCCAGACGTCGCTTTGTTTTGTCTATATATTTTCCAATATAGTTTTCTCTCTCTCTCTCTCTCTCTCTCTCTCTCTCTCTCTCTCTCTCTCTCTCTCTCTCTCTCTCTCTCTCTCTCTCTCTCTCTCTCTCTTTTCATAAATATCCTGTTACTGATTTTACAAAGAATTGACAGGGACAGGGAAATTATGGCAAAATGATGTTTCTGTAAGAACTGAAACAAACAAATTGGAGCTTCCTAGTGGCAAATGAGGTGGATGGGGAGCAGTGGGCGGAGGTGTGAACCATCATTAGGCAGGAGGAGGAGGGAGGAGGGAGGAGGAGGGAAAAAGATGGGATTGAGGAAACAAACAAACTAGTGTCAAATGAGGTGGATGGGGAGCAGTGGGCGGAGGTGTGAACCATCATTAGGCAGGGGGGAGGGAGGGAGGGAGGGAGGAAACAGAAAGAAAGAAAGAAAGAAAGAAAGAAAGAAAGAAAGAAAGAAAGAAAGAAAGAAAAAAAGGAAATGTAACTGAAGTAAAATGTGTGCTACTATTCTCTTAGTGAATAAGAATGTGGACCTCAAAGAGGTCCGGGGTGGGTGGGTTAGGTCGGGCTCGCTCAGGCAGCGGCATTAACCACCGAAGCCGTACAGGGTGCGGCCCTGGCGTTTGAGGGCGTACACCACGTCCATGGCGGTGACGGTCTTGCGCTTGGCGTGCTCAGTGTAGGTGACGGCATCCCTGATGACGTTCTCCAGGAACACCTTGAGCACACCACGGGTCTCTTCGTAGATGAGCCCGGAGATGCGCTTCACACCGCCACGGCGCGCCAGACGACGGATGGCCGGCTTGGTGATGCCCTGGATGTTGTCCCGAAGAACCTTGCGGTGACGCTTGGCGCCTCCCTTTCCGAGTCCCTTGCCTCCCTTGCCGCGGCCAGTCATGGTTCAGGTGGGTAGCTCAACAGTGGAGTGTTTTTTGGGATTTTTTTTTTTTTTTTTTTTTTTTTTTTCGGAGAGGGGGTGAAAGGAAGAAGGGGTTAGAGGAAGGTAAAGGGGGAGGGAAGGACAGTAGAAGTAGACAGATCGGTGGGCGGCCACCGTTGCATGCGGGTGATTAGGAGTTTATTGGATGTAGTTCGTGTCTTTATTATAAGTGGTTTTCATTGTCGTAGTTTTTTTGTTGATGTGTGTATTGGGTCATTGTGAATATGTTGCGAGAAGCTAGCTATTGTTGCGTAAGGCAGTTCAGTGAAATTGTGGGAGTGGTTGATTCTGCAGTGCTTGTAGACTGCTGGGGAAGGTAGCGTGGTATCTTGTAATATTTTCTTGGTTATTTTGTATTGTCGCTATTGTTGGAATTTCGAGAGTGGCAAGTCGTTGCCAAATTCTTTCTGCTTTTTGGTGGATTCTAATATTGAGGGGTAAAGTCTTAGTGGCTTGGTGTATTTCCTCGGTGTTTAGTGTGTATGGGTGTCTCTGGCCTGTGGCAAATCTAAGAGCCCTGTTTTGGATTACTTGAAGTTTACTATGTTGTTTTTGGCTGAGAGCATGTGTGGGGATGGGAGGGTAGTCAAGGACGGGGAGTATTAAAGTCTTGACTAGATGTGTTTTTGTTTTAATGGGCATTTCCGAAAATCTATATAATTTCTTTAAGTTGTTTGCAGCAATGGCTCTGCGCTGGCTGACGTGGTCGCAGTATCCTCTTTTCGAGATAGTCAGTCCCAAGATCTTTCCGCTATCCGCAGTCCTGTTTCTGCCTGCTGTTGTGATAATGTCCTCGTGTTTTCTTGCACCGAGGCGAAGGATCTTGAATTTGGTGGGGTTGGTTTTTATTTTCCATTTATATTCATATGTGGAGATGGCCTCGATCCCCCGGACTGCTGCTCTTTGGGCCATATTCACCGACGGGCCTTGGTAACCAAAGATCTGTGTTACGTCGTCGGCGTACGTTATGTTGGTGCCGACGAGAGGGGGTGGAATATCTCTTGTGTAAATCGAGAAGAGCGTCGGTGATAACACACTGCCTTGAGGGACACCACAGCTTAGGGCAAAGTTGGCGCCTAGGTAATTTCCAACTCTTATTCTCGCCTTCCTGCCATCTAGAAAGCTACAAAGTAGTCTTTCCAGAGTGACAGGGAGATCGAGGTGAAGGATTTTGTACTTTAAACCTAGATGCCAGACCTTGTCAAATGCTTTTGTGATGTCTCTCATGGCTACGTGGCATTGCCCCTTGTCGGCTTTGTATTGTGCTATCGTCTCCGTCGCTAGTGCGAGAGCGTGTGTTGTTCCCCTACTTTGCCTGAAGCCGAACTGTAAGGGGTAGTGCAGGGCGTTGTCTTCTAAGTGTAGTCGGAGCCTATGGTTCAGGATTTTTTCGTATATTTTGCCTGGTACTTCTAATAGAGAGATGGGTTTGTAGTTTGTTACGTGAAATGGGGATTTTTCAGACTTTGGAATGAGAGTTAGTGTAGCCTCTTTGAATTTCTGTGGAAAATAGCCTATTTTGAGGGAGGTGTTGAGGGCTGTAGTGAGGTAAGTGAGTGCACTGTTGGGGAGGTGTTTTATTATGTTTTTGTTGATGCCACTGATTCCCGGACTTGTGTTCTTTAATGTCTTAATGATGGTTTTTATTTCGTCAGTGGTTATTGGGCGATCCAGGAAGGTTTCCTCGGTTTCTTGATCTTGGTGTTCCTGGGGCCTCGTTCTCTGTGCGTTGTTCTGCATGAAGTTCTCTACTAACTCTCGTTGTACTGCGTCACCGGCTGCTGCATCGTTATCCGTGAAGACTTCCTCCCATATATCCCTGAACGCAGCCTCCTTTTCTTCCTGGGTGTGTATCTTTTCCCCATCTGGCTTTTTTAAGTAGGAGGGTTTGACGGTGTCGTTGCCCATGAGATTTTTTATTTTCCTCCAGAAAACTGAGGGATCATTGTGAGACAAGGTTTGACCAACATCTTTTGCTGTCTTCTGTCAGGGAGTTTTGGAGGCTCGTCTTGATGTGTCTGTAGTGCCTGTACAGTTGCAGGGTCCAGCCGTTTGCTGTGGCCTCTCTATTTATTGCTGTGAATTGTATTTTTAGTGTGTTGGTGCGGTGACTAAAGTTGGTGTGAGGCACTGTCTTGAAACGTGTTGTGGGAATGTGTGTTGCGAGGGAGGATTGTATCTTTGTGTACCAGTCGTTGATAGTGTGATCAATGGCTGCTGTGGTGGTTGCTATAGCAGCCTCGGGGTTGGGGAGTTTGCTATCGATGTCAGCTTTGAGGCCAGCCCAGTCTGCTTGTTTGAAATTTAGTCTGGGTGGGCATGGGGTGAGAATGGGTTGTGCAGATATTGTTAAAATTATGGGGAAGTGGTCGCTTGTGGTTATAGGTCCTTGAGCAATATGAGTATTGTGGTATGTTCTGGTGTTGGTTAAGATAATGTATGGGGTGGAGGCAACATTTTGGGAGAAGAAGGTGTGGAAGTGTGGGCCGATGTGTCGGAGAGTTCTATTGTTAGTCAGGTGGAGCAGTTGGCGGCCTTTTACGTTGCTCGTTCTATAACCTAGAAACGGGTGATTAGCATTGAGGTCCGTGATCATGTACACTGGGATGTGTCTTCTGAAGAGGGAGACGAAGTCAGGGACGGGTATGTAGTCCCGCGCTGGTGGCTGATAGAGGGTAGCTATTAAAATTTTTCCCGTTGAGGTCTCTATTTCCGCCGCCAGTATGTCAGCGAAAAAATCATCAATGATTCTGTATTTCAGTTCGTGTTTGATTGCAATTGCTGTGCCATCTGTATGTGTATTGGAAGAGTTCTTCTTGTGTGTGGTATAACCGTGTATTTTGAAAGGCTCAGAGTTCTTTAAACCGTGGCTATTTATTAGTATGATATCAGGGTCTAGGTGTTTGTAGGTATTGGTCAGGTCAAATTTTCGCGTTCTCCAATGTAGGACGTTATGTTGTAGAATCTTGATCGTCTCTGCCATCGCGCATTAGTTTTTGTTTTTCTTCGTGTCCTTCTTCTTCTTTTGTCCGGACGGGGGAGAGGGCGAATGCCGTGTGGTGTCGCGAGATGGTGGAGGGAGGGTTGAAGTGGGGTGCTTGGGTTTGGCGCTTATCTCGTGGGCGGACGAGCGGGTGATTGGGTGAGATGCTTGTGGGTGGGTCTCGTTGCTGGTAGCCTTTGTGTTGGTGTTGCGGGCGAGGGGGCCTTCTGGTGTCTGTTCTGGGTCAGTGTCACTATCGGTCTGGTCTTCTGCCTCGTCTTCCGAAGAGGATGGGTCGTCATTGCTGGGGGGACTTTGCAGGCTTTCCATTTCTGGGCGGGCTGGAGTGGCAATAGGGGCTACAGTTTTTTGGAGAATTTTGCTTGAGTCAGGCGGGTTTGGGATGACGATTGGCGGGAGTCCATTTGCCGTGAAGAGGTCATGTAGTTCTTTTTCGTATGTTCCTGGAGAACCGAGATCTGCCACTAATGACTGCAGGATACATGCCATGATTTTAGTCGTTTTGTCAGAATCAAAGTTAAGTGCAGGTTGGGCTTGGTTGATGAGGTTTGTGGATGCGGCAGAGACATATGTTTGCGACTTCTTTGCATCCAATGTCTGCTTGACTTTCTGGGAGGCCGCCTTTCGGATAGGGCATTTGTGGGCGAGGGTTCTGTGTTCGCCCCCGCAGTTGAGGCTTTTTTTGGTGTTTGATTGACAAGTTTGCCAGACATGGCAGTCCGTGCCACACTCTGAGCATGCTTTGAAGTCTGTGTCCTTTGGGCAGTCGGAGGTGTTGTGTTCTTCTACCTTGTAGCAACGCATACAGGTTTGGATGGGGATGTATTCCTCCTGCTTTATACTGTGGCTTGGTATCCTGAGATTAAACATTTTGAGTCCAACATCCAGGCACTTTCTGGCGGGTGGTGTCTCCAGGAACGTGATCTTTATGACTGGAGCATTGTTTGGGAATTTGAATATGCAGTCGATGTTCTTTTCTGTGTACTCATTGAGGCGTTCAATTTCTTCTTGTATTTCGGCTGGAGAGTGCTGTAGAATGTGCGAGTCTACGCCGAAAAGAATGACTGTCCGCTTGGCTTTGATGTCAGGAGGGAGGATGGGGATGAATTGTTCGTCAGCCAGGTCCTTGATTGTGGTTTGCTTGAATAAGTTGTCGGTGTCATTGGCCTCGCTTAGTATGGTGAGGAAGCCGTCGCGGACGGGGATGGCACGATTGCAGTACACATCGTGTCTTGCTAGGAGACGGAGCAGGGCTGCCTTCGTCTCTGTTGCGTGCGGATTGGGATGTTTGATCTTGACTTTCGTCATTTTGCTGGCATATTCAACTTGGATAGAGCGAGAAGTGCGGGCCCCTACCTATTCGCCAATGTTTTACTGATGGACGGACTCCTAAAAGCCCTCGTATCCACCCACTGGCAAAGCCTAACCCTACAGCTTTGTGCCCTATCTCCAGGTACGTTAAGGCAGCCAATTAGGCCCCCCTTGAGCAAGCCGCGGGGTTCACCTGAGGCACCTGGAGATGTCTGGGGCGTGGTTGGCCGGAAAAGGAAAGAATGTTGAGGGGGAGGGAAATGTTGCCTGAGCGGGAGCTCAACCAAGAGGGAGCTCCCCGGTATACAGGGTAATGCTTTTAGCTGGATGATGTTGTTGCTGGTAATATAATGCTCTCGTGGTGCGCCGCTGGCTGGCTCCTGCCGTCTACTTCCGGACGGCCCAGTGACGTTGGGTGAGCCTCCACACGGTACTAGGCTCTAGCATATGCAGACAGCTCCAAGAGACCCCTAAATTCCTCCAATAGGGCTAGATAGATGCACTGCCTGACGGGGGCGGGCAAGCGCGGGACTAGGAGGCGGCGCACGCGCAGGACGCGGCGGACCACCGCTCCTCCCCCGGCCGCCAAAACTATAAAAACCAGAAACGGCTGGGAAGACTCAACTGTTCTGTTCGTCCGTAGCCATGGCCCGTACCAAGCAGACTGCCAGGAAATCCACCGGTGGCAAGGCGCCCCGCAAGCAGCTGGCCACCAAGGCCGCTCGCAAGTCGGCCCCGGCCACCGGAGGAGTCAAGAAGCCTCACCGCTACAGGCCCGGGACCGTGGCCCTCCGTGAGATCCGCCGCTACCAGAAGAGCACCGAGCTCCTCATCAGGAAGCTGCCCTTCCAGCGTCTGGTGCGCGAGATCGCCCAGGATTTCAAGACCGATCTCCGCTTCCAGTCCTCTGCCGTCATGGCTCTGCAGGAAGCCTCCGAGGCCTACCTCGTCGGTCTCTTCGAGGACACCAACCTCTGCGCCATCCACGCCAAGCGTGTCACCATCATGCCAAAGGACATCCAGCTGGCCCGTCGCATTCGCGGCGAGCGTGCCTAAGCGGGCGTTGCCCGTCTGAGTACTACAATCTGCTCACACTATATCTAGGCCCTTTCAGGGCCAAAGTCACTTTCCGGGAGAGTGTTTAGCCCGCCACGGGG